>NC_056734.1:762648077-762678228 GCF_019279795.1 Protopterus annectens | reverse complement strand
GGGACAAAGGCCTCAAAAATATGGACACTTTTTAATAACAATGTTTTGTATTAGCATGAATTTTTTGGAAGGGTATGAAGTCTGAAACTCAAATATCTGTCATTGTTTTCTGACTTCAACCCTCAATGATTTGCCAAGTGATGTGCCAGAAAATGACAATTTTATGAGAAACAGATCAGAAATATGAGGTAAAAATATGGACATTCTGTGAAAATCTGTACGGTTGAGAGGTATAGATCAGACATGTACAGAACCAAAGAAAGTGGGTACATATCTCAGCCTTGGAATCAGCATGTTTCAGTTGCACAGGATACCCACTGAAGTCCTGGTTGATGACATCCAAAAGGAACCCACATAGCATGGGGGAATTGCTATATAACACAGTCCAGGTACATACCAGAACCATCAAAGTGTGAGCTTTCTATTGCCTGAATATGTCTAGGAGACATTGCAATACTCTCCTGCCACAGCCTAAAGATGTTTATAACATCCTGCATGTTACATAATATCATTACTGGAAATCTGCAGGTCAACCCCTGCTCTGACAATCGCTGGACACACTAGAACAGCCCCTGTCATAACCAATGCACCAACATCAACCAGCAATAACATTAAGACCAAGAGACAGCAAGCATCAGCCATACCACGTCCCTTCAGACAGCGAAGGGCACAGCACAAGGCAGTGCAGACAAAATGGCAACATTTAGTCCAGCTCTAATGGCCTATGACAAGCACACAGTGACAGCACAATGAAACAGAACAAATGGGATGTATACAATGTTAGTTAGCGGCAATGTTAGGCAGAGCATGGCTGAGCTACCCCGTGTATCAGGCATCTAAACATGCAACATATAGACAGTAGAGTTGTCATTATCTGCAGATATTACAACAAACAAACTGACAAGTGGTCAGCAATAAAACCAATACTGGTGGCCATGTCATCAGTGGCAGAGAAAGGGATATTCTGTCAAGGAAATGCAGTTGTGTAAACCCTACTTACCTGTAACAGCAGACGTTCAAATTCCCCACTGCCTCAGTGGCATTTTGGGTTATCTGCCAAGGTAACCCAGTACCAGTTGGCTTTCAAAAGCTCAGACACCCATCCCTCTCTCTTCCTTTGACAGCTGATTGGCTTCCTCAGGGGGAAGCCTTCAGCTATCACAGGACATGAGTGTTCAAGCTTTTTCACTTCCACAAAGGAGGAGAGAAAAGTACCTGCAGCCAGTCACAAAACCATATAAAACCAAAGCCAACAGCATCCGAATCAAAGAGGACGAAACCCACCTCAACTACGCACAATCTGGGGGATGTTGGCTGGGTGCTGCCTCTGAGTGGAGCAGTGAGGAATTTGAACATCTACTGTCACAGGTAAGTAGCACTTATGCAACTGTACTATGTTCATCATTCCTATTGTCCCACTGGTATTTTGGGGTAGATTACCAAAGTTTACTCTATGCAGGAGGTAGAAGTGGGAGGAGCCAGGAGTCGCTGAAGAATGGGCCTAACAAAAATATGCTCTGGAATCTGAAAATGATCCAATTTGTAGTGTTTTGTGAAGGTATGAACAGAGGAGCAGGCTGCTGCCTCTAGAATGCTTCTACAGTCCATCTCTTTCCAGTATGTCGTCAAACAGTACAAGGCCCTAGCTGAGCAAGTCTTAACCCTGCCTGAAAGAGATGTACCACAGTGGGAATAACAAAAAACAATAGCAGAGGACAACCACTGTACAACAGTTTACTTAAAGATAGGCTGACCTTTTTTAGCTCCCATACAGAAGACAAACAGCTGTCCAGCATTTCATTAATATAAGACTTTTGCTATACAGGTAAGGATGCAGCAAAGTCATCCAAACCGTAAACACACTACAAAATTAATTTCCACATACAGGCTTGAAAATATAACACTCAAAAGGCTAGATTACTAGAAAGAGAAATTCTTCTGTCCTGAAGATCTAACCACTCTCCCTTTTTATCAGGGGGAGTTGGATTAGATCAAGCCAAGTACTTTTGATATGAGCAGTTAGATGGGGAGACCACAGCCGGGTCAGCAGTCAAAAGACAACAGAGGCCTGTGATATATGAGAAGACCCTGTATTTTCTCTAAGCCTTTTTATGGACTACTGGAATAGATACTGGTGTCCTGCAGGCAGCTTTATAAATATCTTCCAAGGCTGACAAAGGGGGGAGGGGGGTAGCCACAGAGTTGGGCATCTCACTCTCTAGAAGGTCATATATCCTGGTCTATCTCTAGGGTAGTTCATGACTGGTTCTATGCAAATGTGAAACATTATCTCATTGAATGTAATTTTGGCAAAAGCAGCAATTGCAGTTTGCTGAAATTATTTTTTCTCCACTGTTATGTAACATTTGAGTTGCTATATACAAGTCCAAGGGTTGGAAGGGGTACAGCTCCCCTGCAAAAAAACAAAATTGAGTTGATTGTCTAAACTAAAAACATTGGCTGAAACCACCTTATTTTTCCATTAGCCGAAAATACCTTCGATAATTCAACATGATTCCTGTAAAAACATCACTAAATCTAGCAATCAGCTAGGAAAAAGTGAACATTTGTTTGGACTTAAGCTCAGATTCATCAGAGGGAATGGGCTCGCTGTCAGCTAGGAAATCACCACTGTCTTCTTAAGATCCCTCATCATTCTCTGAAACAGACAATTTGGCACTAGGGTCATGTGTGGGAATTAGCTGTCTGTGGAACACACTTAGCCAAGGAAACCACATCAGCCTTATCAATGGCTACACTCTGATTATCACCTGTATGATGAAGCTTCTGTTCGTCTTCTTGTGAACTTCACTAGTAGATAAAATATTTGGGGACAGAGGATTATGCCCTTCTAGCAGTCTCTTACCTCGGAATACTCCTGCGCCAGGTAATGAAACAGCCCCCAGAGGATGTGTCGAACCCCCATTCCATAGTGGCTTGCAAAGGTACACTTCAGAGCGACATTGCAAAAGGTAAGTGGGTCTGCAGGCCAAGCAGTGGTGGTGACAGAATCACTAACTGTACTTTTAGTTTTTTTTTTTTTTTTTTAGGTGCAAACAGATTTGATTGAGGTAATAAAGTTAGGATCCATCAAGTCATGTATAAGAACGCCATCCAGAATAATAAACTGACAGTAAGACAATAAGCACTTACAATTTCTTGTAATATGTATGTACACACACAACTAAACTCTGCCAAATTCTGCAATTATTACAAACAGTTTCAAATGTGTTCAGAATTCTTTTACAGCTGTCAAAAATGTAAAAAAAATTTCAGTACATGAAGTTCAATCAAATCAACCAATGTGCGAAACAAGTGTTAAAAAGTATCTCCACACACTTTAAACCATGTTAAACTGCCATAAAACATTTAATAGCAGTTTAAACTACACTTTCTTGTCAAGAGTAAAATGTCCATACTACATTCAAATAACTTCATTTGCAGTAAAATCGTGATCCAATGTTAAAAACACACAGAGGAAAGTCAGCCATATAGTAAATAGTGTGTAAATGCTGACAAATCCAAGTTCTGCAATATTTTCCTGTCAAAAGATTAAAATACAGCAGAGTATAAAGAATAAGACTGACCGCAAGAGACAGCCCTGAGTGTCTAACAGCACACGTACACACTGCACTTCTGAGAAAAGTGCTGAAATTTTCCTCAGAAATAGTAAAAACAAGCATTGATCAAAGCCAAATAAACACTGCTTTAAGCAGACATTCCCCACAGGAATTACTGTAAACACTTACTGAAATAAAATATTAAAATAATTATATAGTTTTAAACAAACAAATAGAAGAATAATAAATCTAATAAAAATAAATGCATTTACTAATAAGTCTTACAATAATTTTATAATAAATATAAAGGCATCATCCCTTGTGTATCTTCATCACTTGTTAGGCCTGACCATAAAGTAGTCTCCTTTGAAATAAAACTGAAACCAGGGATCCCTTCCACCCAAGATACCCTTAGAAATGTCTTTAAATATCTACTCCTAGGTGATATACTGGCAAGCTTTAAATCCCCATAAAACCCAGTTAATTCCACCAAATACCCAGAAATTCACACCACCACATTATACCTGCATGTAAACAGCTACATAGATGCAGCTGTACCCCATAGGAATAAGATCATCACAAACATGGGGACACAATACTCCACACCGGAAGTATACCCCTCATTGGTGAGATCAGACCATAAATTAATCTCACTGGAAATCCACATCCCACCCCCAGCACAAAAGACCACAGTGAAGAATTTCTCAAAAGCTGACTTCACACTTCTTAAGACTGAAGTAGTATCCTTCAAGGCCCCTGGGCCAGTGAAAACCACAGCCCACACCGCGGAATCCTTTATAAACACTTTCTACGGACACCTTCAAGAATGCATGGATCATGCAATCCCAAATAAAACCAAGACCCATTCCCCCAAAGGCAGGCGTCCTGTCTGGTGGACCCCAACCATAAACAAGCTTTACAACAGGAGGAGGAAGCTACTACATGACAGAGCAAAATCCCCAAAAGGGAAGGCATCTCTGATCAGTACCATCTCAGATGCCCAGGTGAGAGCCGCCCTCTGCAAAGCTAAAAACACAGCATCAATGGGACCAGACGGTGTCCCGGGTTGTGTGCTACATGAACTCCAAGAAGAACTAAACCCGCACATAAGGCTGCTGTTTAACCTTACCCTTACTACAGGATATGTACCCAAAGAATGGCGTACACCAAAAGTGGTCCCACTCCACAAAGGAGGTGCTTCTACGGACCCTGGAAATTACCACCTCATAAGCTTGACGAGCCTGGTCTGCAAAGCTATGGAGAGGATCATTATGGAACTCATAAACAAAGACATTGTGGACCTACAGACACTGGATCCTACCCCAATTCGGCTTTGTCAAAGGCAGATCCTGCCTTTTGAACCTGGTTGACTTTTTTGAAACAGTCACTAAGGCCATTGATGAGGGTAAGGCAGTTCACACAGCCTACCTTGATCTTGCAAAAGCCTTCGACACAATACCCCACTCGGGCATCATAGACAAGCTCACCAGCTTAAATGTAAACCCATATGTCATAAGATGGGTTGCAAACTGGCTCAAGGACAGAACCCACAAGGTCAGAATTGCTGGAGCCATGTCAGACACTAAGCCAGTCACAAGCGGTGTCCCACAGGGCTCGGGCCTGGGACCCCTCTTGTTCGGCATTTATTTTTCCGAGGTGCAAGCAAACATAGGAGGATTGTGGCTAACAAAGTTCGCAGATGACTGCAAACTGGGTGCCATAACTGATATTCCAGTGGACACAAGCATCCTTCAGAAAGGCCTCATAGAAACGGATAACTGGTGCCAGAGCCATGGCCTTAAACTGAACGCCAAAAAGTGTATAGTCATACCCTTTGGGAAAAACAAAGTACCCACAAATTACCACATAGGTGGCAATCCATTAAGTACGGAAGAAGTAATCAGAGACCTAGGGACCCAAGTTGACAGCAACCTCTCATTTGACACTCACATTGCCAAGGTGGTTAGGAAGACCTTCTATATTACCCACCTTATCATGAAAGGATTCACATCTAGATCAAGAGAGGTCATTGTGCCCCTATACTCTTCCCTTATCAGGCCCATAATTGAGTACAATGCCCCATTTGGGATGTACCTTACCCAACACCTGCAGCAGTTAGAAAGACCCCAAAAGTACCTCACCAAGAGGATCAAGGGTCTCAAACATATGTCATATGCTGCCCGGCTGAAGAAACTCCAGCTCTATTCAGTCGCATACTGCCCACTCAGAGGCGATCTATGCCTGACGTACAAGGCCATGTCCAATCCAGAATTAATGGACATGCTCCACCTCAGAAAATCCAAATCCACCAGAGCCACGAGAGCGAGAGATTTGAACCTCAATGCAGAAATAAATAGGACGTGCTGGAGGGACAGATTCATAACCCAGAGGCTCCCTACACTCTGGAACAGAATCCCGTTCAATGTTAGGCAGAGCCCCTCACTGACTCTCAAGAGAAATCTTGACGAGTGGATGGGAGATCATAGGGTTACCCCGGGGGTCATTTCTGTGTCACTACTAGACAGAGGCACAGCAAACTAAACCCTAAATGGGCATAGTATTCTCATTCCAAGGGGTGGCGAAAGCCACACACACTCTGGTAGGCTTATAAATGCCCTAGGGCAGATAGCCTAGTATGAACCTATGAAGATATTTCTCCCAGAGGATACTGCTGCTATACAACAGATTTCTCATCCACATAAAACAAAGTTCATCCCTGTCTATTTTCAAGTAAAATTTAGACCTCTAAATGGGAAACAGAAAATTAACCACAGGACTGCCTCCCTGTACTACTAATGGACAAATGCAGCTTCTAAATGTTTTATCTCATGTATGGGTATCCTCAAATTATCTATGGTATGATTCCAGTCATTCTCATTAGGCAAATATAGAATTATAAACCATGGGATGGGTAAAACTCAATCTATAAGCTCAGCAGATCCTGCCCAGGAATCCTGCAGAGACCTACAATGCCAGAGAGACAAAAGGAGAGACGACTATGGAGTGTTTAAGTACCATTTTTTTGTTTTACCTTGTTGCTTACTGCTATTTCCACCTAAATGCTCGTTTTCTGGCATTTACTGCTTCTCAGAATGCTCATTTTAAACTGAAAGTGCATTTATTTGTGCCTGCACTTTTAATTTTGTTTTTTGTTGTAAATTGTATTTTTAACTGTTACTGGCTTCCCATTCAAGTGCGACAGCCATTTCTGCACTATAAAAGTGTTTTTGCATTTGTTTCTATTGTTTCCTTGAAAAAAAATACAAAAATAACTTGCTATTTTACCACCTTACTAAGCTAGAAAAGTCCAGTTTCAGATACCTGCTGATACCTAGAATGTGTTTAAGTTTCTGTGTTTGGCCATACCTTACTTGGGCAAAAAGGAACTTTCTTTGTTCACCAGTGAGAGTGGGGAGCTTTGAACAGCCTACCTGCCCTTGGAGGAGTGGTTTCTCCCCAGAAACTGTAGTTTTATTGGCCATTTTGGGCTAATTTCTCTCTCTTTAATCTTTCTGATATAAAAAACGCATTTGCGTGGTTTTGCGCACCGGGCAGCGCCAGTTAGCTAGGGTTAAACTATTCCAGACTCCACGAAGTCTACTCTTCAGTTTTTCCCTTGAAACTAGACAGACCTTCAACTTTAGCACTCAAACCATAAATTTTACAGCCCAGCACTTGCTTAAAATTCATAACAAGCACTATATACCCCTAGCACTAGCCCCCCCTTATACTACCCAGAAGGACAAGGCTCTCTATTCATCCCCACCAGTCAATCAGAAAAACAGCTCACTCTTCCTATTCAGGCATGTCCAAAGGGTAGTTTTCAGTGTACTCTCCAGTCTAACTGGTGAATCTGGGCATATTGAGGCAATGTTACAACTGCCTCATATACACAGACAACCTTCTTCTCCTACCACCAAACACTAATATATGCGAGAGATGCAATTATACAGCCAAACTGGAGGCAAAGCTCTCTCAACCCCAGACTGTAACTGACTGTCAAGAGAAGAAGGGTAATACTTGCAACACACCACCTGTCTCACATAGACCTAACAAACCAACACAGGCAAATAACACACACAAATAGACGATAACATACTCGGAGACTCTAAATAAAAATCTGCAAAAGCAACAGAAACCTCCAAAGCAGACATCCAAGCAACCTCTACAACCCATCACCAACCATGAAACACATACTTCACATAATCAGTGTGCCATGCAATCACAGCCCTTAAGGCAAAATAACATACCCAACACACTAGTGATAGGAGACTCTATAGTCAGGTACACTGATGTCCCACTAACTAGGCTGGGCAAGGAGAAGGTTACAGTTAGCTGCCTGTTGGGCGCCAGGATCCGCCACATAACACAAGCACTCAGGTCACTCCAGAATAAGTACAAATATGACTGTCATTGTACATGTTGGTGTGAATGACCTGAGACGTACCTCCCTGGACTACATGAAAAGAGACATGGAAGAGCTCTCTGATCATGTAGCTCAGGCAGGTGTGACCCTGACCCTGAGTAGCATCCTACCCTCACCAAGAATGATGCCACAGTATAAAGAAGAAATGATCAACTTCAACAACTGGCTAAGTTTCTGGTGTCATTCAAAGGGGATCCAGTATCTGTCTGCCTGGGATGTTATGCTTGACAAGCCATGTTGCTTCACAAGAGCTGGCTTGCACCTGTCACCCTTAGGCTTTCAAATACCAGCAAAGGCTCTTGCCGCCCCCATAGTGCCTTTTTTAGGCAAGGCTCAAAAGACAAACCCACCACTGTAAATTGCACAAGTAACCAAAAACTGAGGGTAATGCTACTCAATGCCAGAAGTCTAAACCTCAAAATGCACGCACTCGAAGCACTCCTCAGTATGGAGAACATCAATATATGTGCAGTAACAGAAACCTGGTTTAAGGCTCCAGAGAGCACCCCAGCACTACCAGGCTGTAACTCATACCATACCTTTTGGCCACAGAACCTGGACCGAAACACAAAAGGCGGGGGTGTATCCACATTCATCAAGAATACTCACACCTCCAGGTCAGTGGTGCAGCACGATGCATCAGAGATCATCCAAGTGCAACTAACAATGGGCAAAACTGTAATCCAAATTGTAGCTTGCTACAGATCATCCACCATGACCCAGGACCCCCATTCCGCATTTCTGGAGACACTGGGAAATATGAAGGTCCTACCAAACACCCTAATACTGGGTGATTTCAACTACCCAAACATTAACTGGGAGAAAGTACAGTTTTGTACCTACCATAAATGTAGATGTCCGAACAGGATAGCATCTGCAGTCATAACAAATGGGTTGTCCTGTCGTCAGGCAGCCCTTCGGTCGGCCGGATTCCAAAGTCTGGGTCCGGCTTCGGCTGATGTCGCACTTCACCCGACGTCATCTCTGCTGGTCTTCGGGTATAAAGGCATCAGCCGACGCCATTTTCCTCAGTGTTTCTTGCCCCAGATGCCAGTTGCCCTCTAGGAAGGCTAAATTTTGGATAAATACCAATGTTTCCAAAATAGTAGAAGGCAAACACAAAAAATAAGCATGTATGTACATATATACAAACAAATACACCATAAGAGACTCCCAGCTAGCTATTAGGAGGGTAAATACCCTAGGAGTACCACAGAGGGAAGGAGGGTGGTAATCTGACTGCAGATGCTATCCTGTTCGACATCTACATTTATGGTAGGTACAAAACTGTACTATGTCCTTCAAGGATGCATCTGCAGTCATAACAAATGGGTAGAATACCATAGCCAAACTAGGGGAGGAGGAAGAAGAATTATGGTGTAGTTAGGATCCCTTGCAATACAGCAGTGGCAAACCCTGCTCGGGATCTAGAGTATAGAGGTAAATTATAATGCTTGGCAAATGTATGCACGGAGGTCCAAGTAGCCGCCTCAATAATGTCCTTGGTTGCCACTCCTCGTAAGAAAGATGTGGTAGTGGCTGTAGCCCTTGTACAATGAGGTCTTATGTTCTGTGGGACTGGTTTTCCATGGTAGGAGTAACAGAATCTTATGCAATTTCCTATCCATTTGGAGATTGTCTGTTTGGAAATTGCTTTTCCTTCCCTTCCTGTTGCATAGGCTACTAAAAACTGGTCAGTTTTTCTGTTACTTTTGGTTCTGTCCAGGTAGTAGCGTAACTGTCTGTGTACATCCAAGGTATGCAGCAGCCTTTCCCCCCTGTTTTGTGGATTGGGAAAGAAGGTAGGTAGGTGGATTGCCTGGTTTAAAGACACTCTGGATACCACCTTAGGCATAAATGTAGGATTAGTTCTCATGGACACTCTATCTTGATGGAAGATTAGGAAGGGTTGTACTGCCATTAAGGCCTGTAGTTCCGAAACCCTCCTTGCTGAAGTAACTGCCAGTAGGAAAGCAGTTTTCCATGATAGGTGTTGAAGATCTGCTGTTGCTGCTGGTTCAAATGGAGGGAGTGTCAATTTTTCTAGCACAAAGTTCAAGTCCCATGCTGGTAATGGTGGTTTCCTAGGAGGTTTTACATTCTTGATCCCTCTGAGGAATTGCCTGAGTAGAGGATGCGAAAAGACAGGTGGATCGAAGCTGTATTCTCATGGAAATAGCTGATGCATGTATCTTGATGGAGGAATAGGACAGGCCCGTATGTAAAAGCTCTGACAAGTACTCCAGGATGTTAGCAATATCTATGTTCGAGACATCTTTTCCTCTTTCAGTACTCCAAATGACAAACCTTTTCCATTTGCCTGCATAGTTCCTTCTTGTTGAAGGTCTGCGGGCTTCAAGGATAATGTCTTTAACCCTTTGGGATAAGTCTGGGTTAGTAGCTGTTATGTGATGTTCCAGGCAGTCAGTTGCAAGGTTTTTAGGTTTGGGTGCATGATGTTGTAGTTGTTCTGAGTTAACATCAAAGGCATCAGAGGTATTGGCCACATTCTCCCCTGAGACATGCTCCTCAGCAAAGGATACCAGTGTTGTCTTGGCCAATTCGGAGCTATCAGAATTATCTTTGGACGTTCCTCTTTGATTTTCAGTAGTACCTTGTGCATCAAAGGAAGAGGTGGAAATGCATATGCTGTCAGGCCTTTCCAACTGAAGGATAGAGAGTCCACCTTCCATGCTAGTGGGTGGCAGGTCCTTGTGCAGAATCTTTTGAGCTGGTGATTGAGTGGGGATGCGAATAGGTCTATTTGTGGTATTCCCCATTTCTTTGTGATGGCCTTGAAGATGTCCGGGTGTAGCATCCATTCGTGAGCATCCGATGTGGTTCTGCTTAACATGTCTGCTAGGGTGTTTTCTTTTCCCGGCACAAATATTGCCTGTAACTGGATGTTGTTGCTCAGAGCCATATTCCAAAGGTCCAGAGTCATTCTGCATAGGGGGTATGAATGAGTGCCTGCCTGTTTGTTGATGTACCACATGACTGTGGTGTTGTCTGTCCTTATCATTAAATGGCCTTCTTTGAGGAATGGTTTGAATTTCTGGATTGCTAGTTTTACTGCCAGCATTTCTTTTGGTTTATGTGCAGGTGCAGCTGGTCTGGAGTCCACAATCCTTGTATGCACTTGTCCAACATGTGCCCCAGCCTAGGTCTGAGGCGTCCGTTGTGATGGTTTGGTTTGTTTGAAAGTTGTGGAAGGCAAGCCTGGGTTTGATTGGCATGCTTGAGCCCACCATAGGAACTCCTGTTTCAGGCATGGGATTAGTGGGATTTCGGTTTCTAAGCTGTGCCTGTGTTGAGACCATAAATTCTTTAGGTACCACTGTAGTTTTCTCATATGCAGTCTGGCATGGGGGACCAGGATTATGCATGATGCCATGAAGCCCAAGGCCTGCAGTACTTTTCTTGCTGTTAGTTTGTGCTGCTTTGTTAATGCCAAGAAGTAAAGAGGAGTTGTGCTTGTTTTTCTGCAGTTAGGAATGCCATTTGTTTTACTGTGTCCAATTCCGCACCCAAGAATGTTCTTGTCTGGGATGGTATCAGTCTTGACTTTTTTAAATTGACTGTGTATCCCAGGGCTTGAAGTAAGCAAATGACTCTTTGTAAATCTGTTGTCAGCTTGCTTTTGTTGTCCGCTTGTAACAGGCAGTCGTCCAGGTATGGATAAATTTGGATTCCCTGTAGCCTGCAATGAGCGATTACTGATGCCAGGCATTTTGTGAATACTCTGGGCGCAGTAGATAAGCCAAAGGGCAATGCTGAGAATTGATAATGCTCTGATCCTGCAAGAAATCTGAGGTATCTTCTGCAATTTGGTCGTATGGGGACGTGCAGGTATGCCTCCTTGAGATCTAGAGTTACCAGCCAACACTCCTTGCCCAGCATGGGAAGAAGTTGCTGTAGGGTCAGCATTTTGAATTTTGGTACAATGATGTATGTGTTTAAGACGGACAGGTCGAGAATAGGTCTCCAACTTTTCTTTTCTTGGTACTAGGAAGAGTCTGGAGTAGAATCCTTTGCCCTGTTGTGTTATTGGTACTCTTTCCACAGCTCTCATCTTTGTTAATTGAGCTATCTGCTTTAGAGCTTCTGTTTTTGATTTGGAGGTAGATTTGGCATTCCTCTTTTACTGGTAAGGTGTGGAAGTGGAACCTGTAGCCTTGGTCTATGGTTTGCAAAATCCACTTGTCTTTTGTGATATAGTGCCAATTTTTCAAAAATAAGGCTAACTTTCCACCTAAAGGTGCTGCTATTTGCTCCCTGGTAGGCGGTGTCAGAGTCAAGTCACTGTGATTGTCCTGTTGCAGTGGCAGTGGTTGTGTCTGTGCCTCTGGTTATTGCCTTGCCACTGGCGTCCTCTATAGGCACCTCCTCTGGATTGATTTCTGCCTCTAGAACGTCTATTCCTGCCTCTTTGAGATTTTGAGGAGTCTGGAAAGGACCAATTTTTGGCAGGCCAGTTCCTGCTAAACCTTGGGGGCTGAACCTGTAAGAAATCCTTAACTGTTTGTACAGATTTTGCCTTCTCTTCCATTTTCTTCATTACTTGCTGAGCAGGTGTACCAAATAGACTGGCCTTATCCATAGGAGCATCTAACAGCTTTGTTTTAACATGATCTGGCAAAACCTGTTCCTTCAACCATGCATGCCTTCTTATCACTGTGCCAGTCATGGCTGATCTAAATGAAGCCTCCAGTGCATCATAGCCACATTTTAAAGAATGGTTACTAACCTGCTGAATGTTATTCACCATTTCTAAAACATATTTCTTATCTAAGGAGTCATCAGAGGACAGCTTCTTAGTTAACTGATCAAGCATAAACTCTTGGTATTGGATCATGTGAAACTGACAGTTTAAAGCTCTAGCTGAGAGAGTAGCAGAGGTGTAAACTTTTTCCCCATCTCTCTAAGGACCTGGATTCCCTTTCAGAAGGGAGAGGGTTTTGCTGAGGTCGAAGCTACTGCCTTAGGCCCCTGGGATATAGTCTCAGGATCTGCAAGAGGGGCCTTGTATAGGTGGTGATGAGTGTCTGGCACCCTGTAAAATCTATCTGGTTTGGCAGGGGCTGGAGGTAAAGTATCAGGAGCAGTGCAAACATCATTAAATGCATCATCCACAACAGGCAGAACTGGAGGTATAGCTTAGGGCCTATGTTGTGGTAAGTGCAGAAAGGTCCTAAGCCTTTTTCTTGAATCTGAGAAATCTTGTCCCTGCCATTGGAATTGTTCCCTCATGGCATGTAAGGTTTCCCCAAAGGAAAATTCCTCTGGTGGAGAGGCAGATGGAAAAGATTCTTCAACATCGGAATCTTCATAAGTAGAAAAAGGAGCCTCTGGCTGATCTGTAATGTCTGAGTCATCCGAAGAATCATCAGAGGACACTGGCTCGGGGGGCTCTGCTCTAGGTCTCTTTTCTGGAGGCCCTGTCTGGGTGAGATTGGGATCCCCTAATTAAGGAGATTAAATCCTCTGCCAGAGTAAGCATTTGTGAACTAGAAGTGGGCCTATGTGAGGGGGTCTTAACAGGCACTGATTTAACAGTTTTGGCTGCTTTAGCCCTGGCAAAGGCCTTTATAGACATGGCTGCAGGAGGCTTAGCAGCACCACGTGCTGGGGTAGAGACATCCAAAGGGATGATGTCTGATAATTCACTAGGAACCACAGTAGTAGGCAAAACTTCAGAGGCCGATTCAACTAAGGTAGCAGGAGCCTCAGTAGTAGTCATGGATTCGGCTGAAGATTGACCCGTTTTCTCGGTTTCGGCTGAAACCGAGACACTCGCTTGCTTAACCGTGGTTTCGCGAAACCGCGGACCGCGAGTGTCGGTCTTTTCTTTGCGTTTTTAACAATTTGGGTAGTCGGGGATCTGACGGCATAATGTACACAAAATCTGAGCCGAAAACTGTTCAGCAAACTCGACCACGCCTAAGCGTCACGGGTTGAAGGAAGCACAGGCTAAACAGGCTGCTACGTCGTGGTCTGGGCCTAAACAAGGTAGGCAGTAAGAGTGGAAATCTTTATGAGGTATTTGTTTCCCACAAGTTAAACAGTTATTTACTTTTTCTGACATCGGCTGAGGCAAGAAAGAGTCCCCAACGGGGTACTTAGCTTTTTAGAAGTCTTTGAAGTAGTATTCGGTAGTAGTAATCTCTGGATCTGACCGACCGGCACTTGCGGACAGCTTCTGCTTTGGGCGCCACGCGGCAAGAAAGACTGAGGAAAATGGCGTCGGCTGATGCCTTTATACCTGAAGACCAGCAGAGATGACGTCGGGTGAAGTGCAACATCAGCCGAAGCCGGATCCAGACTTTGGAATCCGGCCGACCGAAGGGCTGCCTGACGACAGGACAACCCATTTGTTATGACTGCAGATGCATCCTTGAAGGACATCTACTCAAGTACTAACTCGCTTGCCCAACGCTTCCTATAATTTATAAACTCAAATGCCCTGGATCAACTGGTCAACACCCCCACCAGAGGGAACAAGATATTGGACCTGGTCATCACCAATATGGGCGACCGGTGTTCCACACCTGACGTCAGCCCCTCGCTGGTTAGATCAGACCATAGACTAATCACTCTGGATATTCACATTCCGCCCCCAGCCTCAATCAGAGAAACCACCATGAAAAACTTTTCAAAAGCAAACTTCAAGTTGCTTAAGACCAAGGTGGAAAGGTTCACAGCCCCCACGCCAATGGACAATGCTGTCCAAGCTGAGCTGCAGTAACCTATACAGAGGCCCTCTATGATCATCTGCAGGAATGCATGGATCACACTATCCCAAGTAAAACCAAGACTCACTCCTCCAAGAAAAGGAAACCAGTCTGGTAGACCCCTGCCATAAACAGGCTCTACAATAGAAGGAGGAAACTAGTACAGATAAGAGCAAAATCCCTAGAAGGAAAAACATCCCTGATCAATCAATCCCTGACCAATATCAGCAAGAAACTACGATTCCTCATTAAATCATCCAAGGCTAGCTTCGAAAGAAAAATTGCCAAGGACTCCAAAGATAACCACAAAGCGTTCTTTAGCTATGTCAAGAACCTAAGTGGAAACTCTCAGATCTGCTCTGAGTTGATGCAGAATGGCACAAAATACACTGAACCGACTGATATCGCCAACATTTTGGCAGACAGGTTCAGTACAAACTTCACACCCCTCTCACCCCCTAAAGAGCTCATAACCATACCAGAAGAATGTAAGGCCCCGGCAATCACCGACACACAGGTTAAAACAGCCCTATCCAAAGCCAAAAACACAACCTCAATGGGACTGGACGGTGTCCCAGGCGGTATCTTACAAGAGCTCCAAAATGAACTAACCCCTCACCTAAGCACACTGATCAAACTCAGCCTCTCTACAGGCTACATACCCACAGAGTGGTACACAGCAATACTTATCCCACTCCACAAAGGTGGCGCCACAACGGACTCCGGGAACTATCGCCCTATAAGCCTGAGTAGCCTGGTCTGCAAGGCTATGGAGTACATCATGGTGGAAATCATTGGGAACCTCCAAACTTTGGACCCCACCCAGTTTGGCTTTGTTAAGGCCAGATCATGCCTCCTAAACCTGGTGGACTTCTTTGAGACAGTTACCAAGGCATTAGATGAGGGTAAGGAGGTCCACACAACCTACCTAGACCTCACAAAGGCTTTCGACACCATTCCCCATTCTGGTATTATAGACAAACTCACCAACCTGAACATTAACCCCTACGTCACAAGATGGGTTGCAAATTGGCTCATGGGCAGAATCCACACAGTGAGAGTTGCAGACTCTAGGTCCGACTCTAAACCGGTTATAAGTGGCGTCCCCCCCAGGCTCAGTCCTAGGAACCCTCCTGTTCGGTATATACTTCTCAGAGGTACAGGCAAGCACAGGAGGACTTTGGCTGACCAAGTTCGCAGACGACTGCAAACTAGGGGCCATAATTGATTCTCCGTCTGATACAGACACCCTCCAGAAGGGTCTCACTGAGACGGATACCTGGTGTCAAAATCATGGCCTCAAGCTGAATGCCAAAAAGTGCATAGTCATCCCCTTTGGAAAAAACAAAGTACCCGTGAACTACCACATACGTGGTAGTCCCCTAAATACAGAAAAAGTAATAAGGGATCTGGGGATTTAAGTAGACAGCAATCGCTCCTTTGATAATCATATTGCCAAGGTGGTTACAAAATCCTTCTATGTGGCCCACCTAATCTCAAAGGGGTTCTCATCTAGAACAAAGGAGGTTACTGTGCCTCTCTACTCATCACTTATTAGTCCCATTAAAGAATACAATGCCCCATTTGGGATGTACCTTACACCTGCAACAGCTGGAAAAACCACAAAAGTACCTCACCAAGATGATTACTGGCCTCAAACAGATGACCTAAGCAGCCTGACTAAAGAAACTCCAGCTGTACTTAGTTGCATACCGCTTACTCAGAGGTGATCTCTGCTTGACATAGAAGGCCAAGTCCAACCCAGAATTGATGGATATGCTCCACCTAAAAAAAAAATGAATCCCTGAGAGCCACACGCACTAGGCATATAAACCTTACCAAAACGATAAATAGGACGTGCTTTAGGGATAGATTCCTGACCCAGAGACTCCCCATGCTTTGGAGCAAGATTCCAATATACATCAGGAGAGCCCCTCACTAGCACTCCAACAGAAACCTTGACAGGTGGATGGGAAACAATAAATTTACCCTGGGGATCACTGCAGTGGCTCTGCTGGACAGAGGCGCAGGGAACTAATGGCTCTGCTGGTCAGAGATACAGGAACTAATCTAAGGGGGTGGCGAAAGCCAACACACTCTGTCTATGCTTATAAATGCCCTTGGGCAGATAGCCTAGCACTTACCTATGAACCTATAACCAAATGGGATATGTTATTTCAAGCACAAAAATGAAACTCGCTGGGCATTAATGGTCCACAAGGGCATCTAACCTACTACTTATCTATGAACCTGTAATAATAAAATGACAGGAAATGTGTCCCCAAATGGGGCTTACCTGAGCAGTAATATTGACAAATCAGTACAGGATAATGTGAAGACTCAGAAGACTTTCTTTTTTGAATGGCAAAAAAAGACTGAATGCTCACTTCCTCTGACAGCTGAAGGCTTCCCACTCAGGATATTTTCAGCCAATTAGCTATAACAGG
Source organism: Protopterus annectens (assembly GCF_019279795.1). Classification (NCBI taxonomy): domain Eukaryota; kingdom Metazoa; phylum Chordata; order Ceratodontiformes; family Protopteridae; genus Protopterus; species Protopterus annectens. Next base: position 762,661,064 of record NC_056734.1, on the reverse strand, counting down.
AAGAGGCAGGAAGGGGAATCTGAGCTTTTGAAAGCTGGCCAGTATTGGGTTACCATGGCATATAAAGTACAGTTTTGTACCTACCATAAATGTAGATGTTCGAGTGCTAATACAGCTGCAGTCATAACAGATGGGTTCTCCTGCCGTCAGGCGGTCCGTCGGCGAATTCGAAGTCCAGGTCCGCGTCGGTTGTCGCCGCTTCCCTGGCGTCAGAGCGACAGGGTATAAATGAACCAGCCGACGCCATTTTCTCCAGTCTTTCTTTGGCGGTGCCTGAAGCAGAAGCAGTTCGCCAAGTGCGGTCGGCCAGCTCCTGAGATTAAAATTTGGAAACCGAAGTCTTCTTAAAGCTAAGTACCCGTTGAAACATTTCTTCCACAGACCGATGTCAGACAAAGTTAATAATTGTATTTCTTGTGGGAAGCAAATACATAAGGATTTCCATTCCCTCTGTATACCTTGTTTAGGCCCAGACCACCACGTCTCGGTCTGTCGCTTTTGTGCTACATTCAACAAAGCGCTATTAAGTGTCGGACGGAGTTCGCCCAGCATTATTTTGAAAGCATTTAACTATACTATGTCGTCGGATACTCCGACTCGGTTTTGTCTAAAAATGCAAAGACAAGGACCGACACACGAGGTCCTCTACCGACACCACGCCAAAGTCGACTACACGTGGTCCGTTCTCAGCGCCCTCGCGCCACGCGCCTGACTACCGGCACTTCTTTGATGGTGTCTCCTGTGCCCGAGTCGCAGGCTCCTCGGCCCACACCCGACTACAGATACCGAAGCCACTCTTGGCATTGAAACTCAGAATGTGGACAGGTCCACCTCCACTCAAGGTGTCTTCAGACCTTCCTCTTCTTTCTCCATCAAGGCTTTCACAAAGTCTAAAGCAACCATGCACTCTAAGACCAGCTACACAGGGCCCATCTCCAGGCCCCATGCCTAAGAAACAGATGCTTAAAATGGCTGAGGATTTAATTACTCTTATCAGAGGTTCTCAGCCCCCACGGACAAAAGGCCCAGAGTGGAGGAAGATTCCCCCTCCTCTGATCAGGGCTCCATTATTTCAGAGCACTCTGATGATCAGGAACATTCTTACTCCCCTTTTGAAGACTCTGATGCAGAGGAGTCCATCCCTTCTGTATCCCCCCCTGAGGATTACTCATTTGGGGAAACTTTGCATACCTTAAGGGAACACTTCCACTGGGAAGGCCAAGATTATTCAGATTCCAAGAAAAGGCTCAGGGAATTTCTATTGCTACCTCAGCACAGGCCTCTGGCTATACCTCCTGTCTTGGACATCCTAGACAGTTTCATATGCTAAAATACCAGCAGTTTTTGTTATCACAATTGAAAAGTAAAATATCACAACCTGAACAACCAGACTTGAAGGAGTTGCAGGATTTGATGCATAGTGCATACCTGCATGTCCCAGATCCATTTGTCCTTTGTGACAATATGCCAATTTTTTGAAAATAATGCCAGCTTTCCTCCTAAGGGGGCTGCCATTTGAGACCTGGTTGGCATGCAAAGGGGAAAGTCATTAGGTTTGCTTTCTGAAAGATTGCGAGTTGTCCTCACCACCTCTTTGTGTAGGAGCTTGCCATTGTCTGCCTCTAAACGATCCTTGGGATTGTCCTCTGCCCCTCGGGCGCCTGTATCTGCCTCTTTGGGGTCTGTCTGTGGCAGGAAAGGACCAGTTTTTGGAAGGCCAATTTCTACTAAAACGTGGGGTTGAACCTGTAGAAATTCTTTCACAGTTTGCATTGATTTAGCCTTTTCCTCCATTTTCCTTAATACCTCCTCAGCATTAGCTCCAAATAGTACATCCTTTTCAAGAGGGGCGTCTAGTAATTTAGTTTTGACATGATCAGGCAAGGCTTGTTCCTTGAGCCAGGCATGCCTACGTATGACTGATCCTGTAACAGCAGCTCTACATGAGGCCTCTAGAGCATCAAAACCACATTGTAAGGTATGCTTACCCACTTGTTCTGCACTATGCATCAAATCCTGCAACTCCTTCAAGTCTGGTTGTTCAGGTTGTGATATTTTACTTTTCAATTGTGATAACAAAAACTGCTGGTATTTTAGCATATGAAACTGACAGTTTAAGGCCCTCATGGATAAGGTAGCCGAGGTATATACCTTTTTCCCCACCTTTCTAAGGATCTGGAATCTCTCTCGGAAGGCAATGGATTTTTAGCAATGGAGGCCTTAACTCCCTTGGGGCCCTGTGAGATGGTTTCTGGGTCAGCAGCATGGCTTTTGTATAAAAATTGATGTGAGTCAGGAACCCTGTAGTACCTGTCAGGCTTAACTGGAGCTGGAGGTAGAGAGTCCGGGTTAAGGCAGGCCTCCGAGTAAACATCATCTAGGATGTCCAAGACAGGAGGTATAGCCAGAGGCCTGTGCTGAGGTAGCAATAGAAATTCCCTGAGCCTTTTCTTGGAATCTGAATAATCTTGGCCTTCCCAGTGGAAGTGCTCCCTTAAGGTATGCAAAGTTTCCCCAAATGAGTAATCCTCAGGGGGATACAGAAGGATGGACTCCTCCGCATCAGAGTCTTCAAAGGGAGTAAGAATGTTCCTGATCATCAGAGTGCTCTGAAATAATGGAGCCCTGATCAGAGGAGGGGAATCTTCCTCCCACTCTGGGCCTTTGTCCGGTGGGGCTGAGAACCTCTGATAAGAGTAATTAAATCCTCAGCCATTTTAAGCATCTGTTTCTTAGGCATGGGGCCTGGAGATGGGCCCTGTGTAGCTGGTCTCTTAGAGTGCATGGTTGCTTTAGACTTTGTGAAAGCCTTGATGGAGAAAGAAGAGGAAGGTCTGAAGACACCTTGAGTGGAGGTGGACCTGTCCACATTCTGAGTTTCAATGCCAAGAGTGGCTTCGGTATCTGTAGTCGGGGTGTGGGCCGAGGAGCCTGCGACCTCGGGCACAGGAGACACCATCAAAGAAGTGTCGTCGGTAGTCAGGGGCTGCGTAGGCGCCTCGCTGAGAACCGGACCACGTGTAGTCGGCTTTGGCGTGGTGTCGGTAGAGGCCGCGGACCTCGTGTGTCGGTCCTTGTCTTTGCATTTTTTAGACAAAACCGGAGTCGGAGTATCCGACGACATAGTATAGTTAAATGCTTTCCCAAAATAATGCTGGGCGAACTCCGTCCGACACTTAATAGTGCGTTTGTTGAATGTAGCACAAAAGCGACAGACCGAGACGTGGTGGTCTGGGCCTAAACAAGGTATACAGAGGGAATGGAAATCCTTATGCGGTATTTGCTTCCCACAAGAAATACAATTATTAACTTTGTCTGACATCGGTCTGTGGCAAGAAATGTTTCCCCAACGGGGTACTTAGCTTTTAAGAAGACTTCGGTTTCCAAATTTTCGTAATCTCAGGAGCTGGCCGACCGGCACTTGCGAACTGCTTCTGCTTCAGGCACCGCGCGTAAAGAAAGACTGGAGAAAATGGCGTCGGCTGGTTCCTTTATACCCCTGTCGCTCTGACGTCAGGGAAGAAGCAACGACAACCAACGCCAGACCTAGACTTTGGAATTCGGCCGACCGAGGACCCGCCTGACGGCAGGAGAACCCATCTGTTATGACAGCAGCTGTATGCACGATGAACATCCAAAAATGCCACTCTGGCAATGGGAATGACAATCTTTACTGTGTGCCATAGACCTTGTCCTTCAGTGAAATAGACAGAATGATACCAGGACCATAAGTGATCTGGCTTGGTGTAGCAGGACAATAATCTCCCTATGACAGGAATGCTGTGCTTAAGTGTGAATAGGACCTATATGGAGCCTGCTGGTGAGGTGTTCTAACCCTGGAGGGCTTGCAAGCATCTTTAAGAACAACATGAAGTGGTGTTTGAGACACTACTGAACCTGCAGAAGCAAACTGCATAACCCTTGATTGCCATTGCATCATGACCACCCAGTGTACATGCCCATCCCTAAACATGGACAACACAGTTGGACAGAGCAGTGGTAGTGGCACTTGCAAACCCTCTGCATGAAGGTGCATGTGGGTGGATATGACATTAACCTGCACCACAACTGTCTACCTGAGGCCTAACAGAGTATCATCTGAGATTTGATGGCCTTACCAAGGCACTGAAGGTGCTAGAAAACATCCTTCCAGGAGCCTGTTACCACATCAGTCAGATCCATGCTGGCATGTAAAGCAGCTGCCCATATGACAGGCCAAACTCATTCAAGCCTACAGTGCTTTTTTTGTACTTCCAGTTAACACCAAAAGCACCTTATGGCATCCAGATCTTTTTTAGATCTGTCTTCTTTAACTAAGCGACCGACTAATAGGCAGTTTTAGAAAGAGCAAGGATTTATTAACATCATGACACTAAGACTGCTAATCTAAGATGTCCTGTAGTGAAAAAATTAATTATGGTTTTCCACTTATTCATATTTTCATTTTTATGTTCATATTTTCATAACTGAGTAACCGGGAAAAGCTGAAAGACAAACAAGCATTTTCATAACTGAGTGACCTACATGTTACTGAGGGGTATGGTGTGAAATATCACAGTGGGAGACAGGAAAATTAATTGCCAATATCCATTTATATCATACTATACTAGAGATATTGCTAGTTGTTTGTCTAATTATGAAAATAAGCAAGATTTCCATATGTACTTAATAGTTCAAAAATCAAGTGACTTACAAACTACTGCCTTGGCACCAGATTTAACCTTAGATGCTGCTGAAGAAAACTGTACTTGATATTTGCATTATAGGTCACATATCCTGAAAAATGTTTAGTGCTACTTATATTGCTAATAATTACAGCTAAGCATAAGTTCTCATATTTTCGTAAATACCTCAATATAAACTTGCACTCAGATGATAATTTCTTGCTGTCATGTGAACGCTTATGCCTGGTTAACAAAAGTGTTCTAATGATACAAGTCTAGGCTGTACAGTTTCTAAGACAGAACAATTTGTTTGAGAAAGTTTAGCAAAAGTATATCTGGTTTGTGTGAACAATTAATATATTACAATATTTATGGAAAGACTATTAATGCACTGACTGTTATCCCTGTAAAGAATACTTATTACTGATAACATTGCTATACATATCTTTTATGACTCACAAATGCATTTGTATTTATTTATCTTAAGCTTTTTAAGTTGCTTTTAAGTTGTTTTTTCAAAAAATGTTCTGGAATGGATGGATGTACAAGCTGCTAAAGGTGCGACATTCCACACAACATAGGTGTTAATGAGCTAAACATCTGCTAACTGGGACACATATCAAAGGCCAGCTGAGACATGTGATGGTGCTAGGAACCCTTGTTAGGATGCCATATAGTTGGTATATCCACACTAGATGCAGAGTGTTTGGCTGCAATCAAAAGTACTACCAGTGCTGGTACTCTCAGTCATGGGGCAGTCTCACTGTACACAGTGTAGCTCAGATGGTAAAATGCCTTCAACCTGAATAGCTGCATAGCACAACCCACGAGGGGTACAGTGACATTTTTAAATTTTGCAAAGTTTCTATCCTCAACTTGTTGTCCTGACCCACCCTGTACAGGTGTCATCATAGTACTGGTCAGCCAGTGAATATGCAATACAAGCAAATAATAGTGAATAGGAATACTCATGCTATGTGAGCTGTGCATACAAACAGTGATACAGAATATGTAGATCAAGAACACACACATAACTCTTCTGCACGTATGCACACCTGATAAACCTATGAAAAACATATGCTGCTTATATCCTGCATGTGCCCAGCAGTTGTACACATACGGACTATGGCTATTAATTTGTTGCATCTCACTCACATACATGAGGATTAGCCACTCCCAGAACCTATAATCCACTCCTCTATGTATGACTCCTGTCTCCATCATTTCCAAGAAGGGACACTAGGAACTCCTCCCTATCATTTAGGCTTGTAGTGGGAGGTGGTCTCCCTCCATTGGCTGACTTCTCCGTTGCTAAGCTGTTGGTCTTCCTGTAGGCCCACCCGAACATGTCAACGGCACTCCTCTAACATTGAGTCATGTGAGCCTACCCATCAATGTCACTGAAGTTGTAGATCAGTATCTCCCAGATTTGGTGCCATAGCAGCTTGTGAGCTCCCCATCTCCCCAAAAGAAGGTGCACACAGGTTGTAAAGTGCAGTTGTGTAAGTAAATTTACATTAACGGCAGATGTTCTAAAGCATCGCTGTTGCCATGTCCTAAGTTGTGTGGGTTATATCTTGCCTAAGATATCACCACCTTTCAGCTTTCAAAGCTTGAGGGCATTTTCTTCATGCACTAACTGCTACATGGATTGTGAAGAGGCACTTAAAAGGATTGGTTACAGTGCCATAAGCTTCAGAGCTTTCTTGCTGATGAAGTTTGCTGCCCTGTGGGCTTCACGGAAGTGATGTTTGGCTAGTGATCCTTCATGGCTGGGCATATAACTACTCTTCTGAGGAAAATCTTCTACTTTTTAGTTTTGTGGAGAAAAGCTGCACTTTTTATTTGATATTTTTCCGTATATTTAATTATGTATGTATGTATGCATGCATCTATATGTATAAAGCGTGGTGCCTATCCCTACAAAAGTGAATGGTGTGTGCCTCTGCTTGCATAAGTTCCTCCATTTCTTACTGTCCTATACTCCTCTTTCTTCCACTTTCACATAACCAGAATGTGCCCAGGTGGCTGGACAGTAGACAAGATGTTTATAATGTGCTGTAAGTTACTGCTATTTGGCACTTGCTGACAGCCTGATACACCACATGTAAAGGTGTGTTACCTGCTACCATATGATCTCATGGGGTTCATGCTACACAGCAGCTCTTACTCCAATGAGCAGTGCCATCTCTGCGAATTCTGGTGTTTGCATCATTGGACCTTTCCCTGGCTCTCAACAAAGTGCTGTGAAAATGAGTATAACAGAGGATTATGATCGGGTCGCTGATCATAACCTACTTATTATGTATTTGAGAAATGGAAACCAAGAAATTCAGCTTGAGAGAGAAGCTCGAGTGGTGAAAATTGGCATCCATGTTAAGAACATATAATTTAAGATTATGATTAGTGACACGCTCAATTTTTTGTAGTGCATGGAACGTTTTCTGCTCTATGTACTACTAGTAACAAGGGGAAAAAAATCATGAAATGTTTTGCCAGCTTTCAAAGCCATAAAACACTTAGTGGACACTGTCAGAACGGCAGTGTAATGCTGTATGTGATATTTACACTTACCTTTGATGCTGCTCAATTGTCCAGATTTTCACAGAACATCCAGATTACTGCTTCATATTTTTGGTTTGTTCCTCAGAAAATCTGTGGTTTTCATACAAACCAGTGAGGACTGAAGTCACTAAACAATGACATACATTGGAGTTTCACAGTTTGTATCTTTCAGAAAATACAATACATTCTATTACTATAGTAACTTTCTAAGTTCATTAGTGGAATCTAGGGGCACATTTCCAGTGGTGACAACACTCAGAAACACATCTTTTAGTTCTGCTGATGTCATTTGCTGTTGAGTACTGACAAGTTTTACTGCCTGGTGCTAGACTCAACCTTAACAACTTTAGCAGGGGAGGCTTAACATTTGTTAAGGTCAGGTCTCACTCCACTCCAGCGCTTAGGTTCATAGGTAGGTACAAGGCTATTGGCCCAAGGGCCTAAGTAAGCCTAGCCAACAAGGTTCCCTGGCTTACACCACCCAAGAAAGTTATTTTGCTGTGCCCCTATCGAGCAGAGCCACAGAAGTGATCCCCAGGGTGTATTTCCTATTTCCCATCCACTCATCAAGATTTTTCTTGAAGAGTGCTAATGAGGAACTTTGCTTGACATAGATGGGTAAGCTTGTTCCAGAGTATGGGAAGTCTCTGAGATGAGAATCTATCCCTCCAGCATGTCCTGTTTATTTTGATGTCAAGGTTTAGGTCCCTAGAGCATCTAGCTCAGATGGATTGGGATTTCTTTAGGTGCAGCATGTCCAACAGCTCTGGGTTTGACATAGCTTTATATGTTAGGCAGAGATCACCTTGGAGTAGGCGATATGCTATGGAGTAAAGCTGGAGTTTTTTGAGATGGTCAGTGTAGGGCATATGTTTGAGGCCAGTAATCCTCTTTGTGAGGTACTTCTGTGGCCTTTCCAGCTGCTGCAGAGGTCTTGTGAGGTACATTCCAAAAAGGGCATTGTACTCTATAATGCGTCTTATGAGTGCTGAGTAGAAGGGAACAATGACCTCTTTTTTCCTGGATGAGAACCCTTTTGTGATGAGGTGTGCCACGTAGAAGGACTTCCTGACTACTTTGGCGATGTGATTATCAAAGAAGAGACTACTGTCCACCTGGCTCCCAAGGTCTCATCACATATTCGGCATTAAGTAGACTGATGCCTATGTAGTAGTTCATGGGTGCAGAGTTTTTACCAAAGGGGATGACAATGCACTTTTTGGCATTGAGCTTGAGGCCATGGCTCTGACACCAGGCATCTGTCTCAGTGAGGCCCTTCTGTAGGATGTCCACATCATTTGGGGACTCGACTATGGCTCCTAGTTTGCATTCATCTGCGAACTTTGTTAGCCAAAGGCCTTCTGTGCTAGCCTGTACTTCAGAGAAGTAGATACCAAACAGGAGAGGTCCCAGGACTGAACCCTGTGGTACTCCACTTGTCACTGGTTTGAAGTCAGATTTGGAGTCTGCAACTTTTACAGTGTGGGTTCTGTCAATGAGCCAGTTGGCAACCCATCTTGTGACGTAAGGATTTATACCTAGTTTAATGAGTTTATCTATAATTCCAGAATGGGGGATGGTGTCGAAAGCCTTGGCGAGATCAAGATAGGCTGTGTGAACCACCTTATCCTCGTCTACAGCTTTGGTAACTGCCTCAAAGAAGTCGATCAAATTCAGGAGGCATGATCTGCCTTTCACAAACCCGAACTGGGTGGGGTCCAGAGTTTGGAGGTTACCAATGTCATTGTTTATGAGTTCCATGATGATACGTTCCATGGCCTTACAGACCAGGCTCGTCAGGCTAATAGGGTGATAGTTCCCAGGATCAGTGGTGGCTCCCCCTTTGTGGAGTGGGATAACTGTTGCTGTGTGCTATTCAGTGGGCACAAAGCCTGATGTGAGGCTATGATTGAACATGGTGCTTTATGAATACTGGAGTGTAATCACCGCACTCCATGCACTACAGTATTATTATGAGTATATCAAAGGAGATCTTTTTATACAAAAGTGTGCAGCAGTGAGTACATAGATACCAAGGGAGCACGCAGGATTTTTTGCAGGGGGGTGCAAAACCCAGAGCCCCGCCCATGCAGCCCCGCCCACATAGCCCCACCCCCTACCCCACCACTCCTCCCCCTATCCCACACAGCCCCGCCCCCCTCACAGTCCCTCACATACACACACAGCCATTCCAGTTTCCCATTACTTGGCTATTTCTCCCCATTTGCCACAGACACTGTTCAAATCTATCAGTATGCATACTGTCTTATGCTTTACTTCTACAATGATTACAGATATTTGGATTTAATTCACAACTTTTATTTCAAATTTTATAGCAGAAACACTGCGGCACGCATTTCACATTTACTAAACAAAGCAACAGTCTTGCAATGAAAACAGACTTAGCATTAAAACTTCTCTGCTTTTGAAACTCACATTGATTGAAACAGCATTGAAACCCACATTCAAAGAGAATGCATCTGGGCAGTGGCAGGTTAAGTTTACCTTTGGGCTGTTTTCAAAGCATATCAAATGCACACATTTTTAGGTCCATGCAAAAGTATGGTGATTCATGTTCCTGATGGGAGATAGGAAATTCACCCTGGGGATCACTTCTGTGGCTCTGCTTGACAGTGGCACAGGAAAATAATTTTCTTGGGTGGCGAAAGTCAGGGTACCTTTGGCTGGGTTTATATAGGCCCTAGGGCCAATAGCCTAGTACCTACCTATGAACCTATAATTGAATTATATCCCTTGTACAGCACCTGCACCACCTGTTAGAGTGTATTTTAAATTTACAGTTTTGAACATTTTCCAGTAAGCAGTGAAACAATTCAAAACATATGAACCAGTAATGACAAACTGCCTAGTTCAGAACATTTCAAACATAAAAGGCCACTCAAACTTCTATCATTATAATCCACCAATATTACTCCATATGAACAATCTCTGCAGTCTGCAGAAGTCATCTGAATTCCACATTAAAAAGATCTGAAACTAATGAAGAGATTGTTGCTATAAAACATATATTTCAGTGTTTCATCTACAAATGTAGTGCCCATTGCCCTAGAAGAATAAATTGCCTATGTTAGATTAAAAGAAATGGTAAGCTGGTATATTGCAACAGGGAATATGTGACAAGCTGAAAACGAGGTTCATAGTTACTAGACACCACAGGGACATACTCAGGACAGGACTGCAGCACCCCATCCCCTTAAAATACACATTTACATGCTGTGGGAGTAGAAGCTACAGCCCTCTGTATCAAGATGCAAGTATGCTACCTGCTGTGCTACTAACACTGCTTTAAAATTCTATACTACAATGATACCATTTGCTAAACAAAAGAGTTGCATATTTTTACAAACCTAGCATGATGAGCAGCAGTAAACTTCTCTTCCCTTGAAGCTCTCAATTCCTTGAAAATAAATTCCACCTGCTAACTCTAAGTAGGTCATTTCAGACACACACACACACACACACACACACACACACACACACACACACACACACACACACACACACACACACTTAACCTGTTAGTAAAAGAAATCTGGACAAAGCCTAAAATAAACAGGGACAGATTAAAAATATTGCTCTGATGAACTTATAAAGTTAAGTTGCTAGAATAACACAACAGGATTTGTGTTAGTAAGCATTTTTCTAAAGGATATGACACGTAAAACTGAAAATGTATGTCACTAATTAGCAACTGCAATCCTTTTCAGGTGCAATATGAGGCAAAAGTCTGGACGTTCTGCAAAAACCTGGATAGCGGAGGCACGGCCCATGGGGTATACTACCTTCCTCTGATACACACCCCTACCTGTCAATCTTATCTCATAGCACAAGTAATGTGCAAGGCCCAAAACTGGGAACACATTGAGAAAGTTGCTAGAATAAAAGGATTTGTGTGAGAATGCATTTTCTGAATGATATGAAGTCTGAAACTGAAATGCATGTTATTATTTATTAACTTTAATGGTTAGCTCATCATCCCAGTGATTTGTACCAAAAAAAAAAGATTTTTATGAGGAACAGACTAAAAATATAAAGCAGAAATCTGGACACTGAAAATCTGTACATTTGACAGGTATGACACACATAAATCTCCCTACCTACCTTGTAGTACCTCCTTAGAAAGTGGATACAGCAAATATTTTGGGTTTCTAGCATCATGACAGGAATGTACTGCATTCCCAAATCAAAGTATGATTAAAGTTCACAAAATCAGTACTGTGTCATCAATCATTGATGTCTGCCAAAGTGCTCTTCAGAGTACCTGCAATGAATGTGCCCAGTAATGACTCCTCACGTCCTCCTGCAATTGGTATGGAGTTACATTCATTGGTAACATGTCTAAATACGAATGTATATTATTTTTTAATAAGACCCATTGCTCCTCCTACTACTGGAACTGCCTGGGTATCTTTCTTCCACATTGCTCTCATTTCTGCCTGCAAATCCTGATATAGTATGAGTCTGACTTTGTGTCACTCTGTACATAACACACTGTAGTCAGTGGGTGTGGAGAGTTCAATGATCAATGATACTTTTGTCTTCTTCTCTTGGACCACTAATATTTGGTTTTCTAGCATCTGTCTTTTGAGCTGTTGGTAATTGAGGATGATCCCATGTGATGTAGGGCTTTAGCATTTTCTATGATGCTTAAATTGCAGCTTATGTTTCCAGTGTTTTTAAGCCACTTCAGCACCATAATGTTGGCACAATGCCCAGTGCAACAGTCTTGCCACATTATTATGCTTGTCAGTATACAGTGTCCTTCTACCGTATGTTGCAACTATTAACAAGGTGTTCAACTTCAACCATTTCCAGTTCTGTTTTACAAAACCTACATTTGTCTGTTTCTCCCACATGTGCAATGGACATTGTAAACCAATGCGTACATGATAGTCCACTATCTTGTGCCGCCAATATTGACCTTTCCTCTCTTAGTTCGAATTCACCTTGCCTTGACCATTCCTGCTTTTGTTCCTGATTAGCATGAGGTTCTTCCAGAAGTGTTCTATACTTGCAACTATATTTATGCATTTTCCAAATTTTTTCGTCTTCTCAATTGGTCCATCACCTTGTATTCTTTTGTTTCTTGGTACATTCATTTGCTGCCCGATCTTTATCTACTTCTGGTTTGATTTCCATTTCTGCTTGATGCTTCTGCAAGCCTAAGCAGGGAAAAGCAGAGAAGTCATGTATCTTAGATTTATTCTCATTTTTCAAAACGTTCACTACATTTGTGAGGTCAGCAGATGTGTGGAGTCTCATGACTGCAGATCTGTACATGTAATCACTTTCAAAGGAGGAATATCCCTTCTTCAGAATGTGGAAAATATATAATCTTGGTATGCACTGATTTTTTATAAATCATTTGGTGAGTAAGAATCATCCTTGTTTTCCTATATAATCGATGCAACACATTGAGGTCAGTCAAACACACAAAATTAATTTAGGACAGGAAGAGAAATTTGGTTTATAGCTTGGATTGTGTTCCTAGATGTAAATGCTGTTTTCAGGATTCATTTAAGTCATCTAAAGTAATCCTTAGTAATTTTGATTTTCATTTGCTCATGTTTTATTGTTGATCATTTTATCAGTTCCCATTCCCAAATATTTGTACTCTTGCTGAAGTTGTTTTATATCACATTCGTGTACCAAACTGATGTTTTCTTGGTGCTGCAGTTTTCCTGCTTTAAAGGTTTGTTTTGCACATTTATCAAGACTAAATGACCCTTTATAAACG
>NC_056734.1:762418584-762647577 GCF_019279795.1 Protopterus annectens | reverse complement strand
ACAGTGAGAAGAAATCTCAGTAAATGGGCAGGTTGGAGCAAAGGACTGAGAAAGTGATAATGTGCAAGTAATGTGCAGATGAACTGGGAGTCCGATAAAACATTTTAACCAAGTTATAGGTCCTCAGGTACTGTAGTTTGATTGTGTGACTGGTGTCTTTTGGCAACCACAAAAGGTGATAGTGTTGTATAACATGCATTAGTGTAACTCATTTTCAAGACCTATTTATGCTAACAACTTATACCTCCACTGTGCACTACACTACTACCTTTGTATATACACTACCTCTAAAACCACTAACAATGTTTCATATTAATTAAGAAATAGTTTTACCCACTAATTTACTTACATATATAATGTAACTGGTGGTTGGATGTCCCTACTATATAGCACAGGCATAAAAGGTAATGCCTACATGTCAGTACATAAAATCAAAACCCATTAAGTCTAGTAACTCAATTTGATGAAATCAACCCTCAAAAATCAAGACCCCAGAAAGGTGAAAAAAGGTGGGTAACAGCCTTTACATGTGCCAGTTCCACAGCCATACAACTATGAAGTAAATGAAAGCAACTGTGAGCAGGCACTGTGTTTTTACGTGAATTTCAGCAACATAAAATTACATCAGGATAGCAAAAATTAAGCCAAGTAAAACAATCAAAAAAACTATAAAAAGGAACTCAAAAGTAATTTGCCACAACGTACATCCCTTAACAATCTCACCAAACCAAATAGAATCAATTTCATCTCACTGAAATACTGCGAATTAATGCAACTATGAATAAAACATAAGTCACACAAAGAAATTTGACAGTACTGAATTTGAAAACAGAGGAATTAATCAAATTATAAGCTACCAAAGGTAAAACACATACAACACATTCAGGAACATTAAAACAATGCAGCAAAATGGACATTCTCTTGCAGAAGCGGAAAGATACATAACTTAAACGAAAGCATGGGTTCAGCACTTCAAAGGATGTAACACAGCCAGCTGAAGAAATCATCCAATAAAAATATTTCTTCTAACTATTTTTGAGAAATACTATACCTCTCCTCTGTCACCCAGCATTGAGTCAGGAGGTTTTGGCAACTGCTGTCCACTAATAATTTTCAGAACTAGCTGTTTCTTTGGATTTGCAGGAAACGGGTCATCACAATATGGGTTAACTACACCTGGCATGATAAAAACAACAAACACAATAGGTAAGTATGTTTTATCCTGCAACTGTATATATTGCCGGAAATGACAGCAACTTTTGTCACAACAATTAATTTTCTTGACAGGTAATAGGTTATATCACAGAAATTCAAATTTAAGCCATAAAATAATTTGTAAAATTCAATACACTAACTATAATAATTTTTATACAGTTAATCACTAAAACACACAAGTTAATACATATGCTGAATGTGTTTGAAAGAGAACCCTGTGCTTTCTAGACAAAAGCAAAAGGATACAAGTACACAGAGAATAAAAACTTTAGGAACAAGCACACAGGAGTGGAAATGGTTTACTGGTAGTAATGTGCATGTACATAAATACATACATGCAGTCAATGAATTTCTGATTCACTGTCTGTCAGAGAAACAGATTATGATAATCAAAACAGCCGGACATATAATTAAAACAGCCGGATATATCCACGGTGGTGCAGCGGCAGCGTTGTTGCCTCACAGCAAGAGGTTCTCCCGTTCGATTCTCGGCTGGAGTGCGGGGAGTGCCTTCTGTGTGGAGTCTGCATGTCCTCCCTGCGGTTGGGTGGGCATTCGAAAGACATGCGTAATGGGCGTGCCTTCGTTGAAGGTCAAGCTGGCACCTCGGCGTTCGTGAAAAATCTACTGCCAATCATTAGCAGACCGGAGTTCTGATGTGGCGACCCTTAACTGGGAAAAAGACACAACAACAACAAAACAGCCGGACATAAAACAAAGTATCCACTACCAAAAAAACACATAACAAGGACAGATTGCAGTATAAATGAGCGGATTATTTTTCAACAATGTGCTTTCTCTAATATAGCCACTGAAAATTCCCTTGGCTATTGGTTATTCTTTCAGTATACAGTGCAACAGCTTAATTGTGACAAAGACTTTTAAATAATGTATATTCACTAATGGAGCCACGATGACTATTTGCCCTCGGCTATACACTAAGTGCAGGTATCTCCAGTTTAAACAAGTGGAAGAGAGTTGTAAATCATATACACTGATTAAAACAGTAACATTACAAATTTAAGTACATCCTTCTCTTAATTTTCTTCTACCTTTGCTTATAGCACTACATTAATGCACATCTAACTTTCTGCCTTTTATTTACTTGTTGTCCAGTGATGAAGCAGCTTTAACCCCATCCCAGGTTAGACATGGGCTTCCTGTCAAGTAGTTTGATTAATTCCGTTATATATTTTTCTTTGAGCTAGACAGACAAGAGTCATGTTGTAGTAGAGTATCAAAATATGATTCAAAACATAACTGTGTTAAGATTTACCACTGACAAAAAGCACTGTCCACTGATATAAAAATTACAAACTGGTCAAAGCATAGAACACTTTTTTGAATTAATACTAATTAATTAAACAATTCTTCTCCAAACATAACATTCTAAGACTGTGACTGGTTGCATCTTTGTCCTGTGAACTGTTCAGTGTATTTTTATTCTTGAAGTTATGTAAATGCAATAAATATTCATGCAACAAATGTAAGTATCCTGCTTTGTTATATTTTACATGATTAAATGTGTTCCTAAACATCACCTATCCTGTATTCTAATCATTCCATAGTTAAGCACATTTATAGGCATGTCTTACGGTAAGCAACATGCTAATGAGAACTTAAAAAATAATACCTCAAAAAAGTAACCTGCCTTTAGATAAGAAACACTGCAAAGCTCTAAACAACCTAATAAAATGATTACCCCAAGTAGTATTACAAGTAAAATTCACACCCCCAAGACATTTCCTTTTTTTCCCAACCTTTTCGAAAACCTCCTCAAGAGAGGTTTCCTACAGCTGACAATAATGATCACCTAAGTTCAAACTGAACTCCTAAAATTTCTTAGCCCCTGCATTAATCAAATGCTGACATATGCCACTCATAAATAAATCAATAATCTAAATTAAAGCAAAAAGACTAGGAATATATATCCTGTTGCTTTTTCTACCTTCTATTGTATGGGGATTCAGACCCATCAATTAATGATTAAGAAAAAACTGATACATTGAGATAAGAACAGTTCTTCTTCCTACTCTGAGCCAAAGTGTAAGAAGCGTTAAAAAGAATGCAAGCAAAAGAGATCACAGAAGAGGCCAGAGAGCCTACAGACTGCATGGCATCATATAGCAATGATTAAGAAAAATGACAAAAAATGTTAATGCTTGAAATGCCTGAAGAAGAGGTGTGATGAGGGAGAGGATTCTGTTACTTACATTGTAGGATAAAGAGTAAAGCTGCTTGGGACGTGTTTATGTGTTTTCTGTTCTTGATGCACTGGATGGGGTGTTGCACATGCCACTTGTTCTTTGGGCCAGAAAGTTAATAATCATCACTCTAGAGAGGTGAAGCTCCTTTAGGCAGTCCCCATCTGGAGTTGCATCTGATGAAGAGATACTTCAAGTGGGATACGTTGAAGAAAGATTGTGAGGATGGAGCTGCTAAGGTAGGTGGTATGCTCATTTAAGGCCTGACCAAAGCAGATTATGATAATTTCTTATTGAAAAGTACTACAGATGAACTGAAACTCAGGTTTGAAAATGAGCAACTAAAATCTTATTTCTATAAACCTGAGATCAAGTACTATGGCTATGTAACAAGGAAAGGCAAGACTAGCCATAAACTAAGAAAAGTCAAAGTAAAAACTAAACTGGCTGCTATGTAAAATATATCTGAACTGTGTCAAATTTATTTGGGAAAATTTTGGTCTAATAGTCTGACATCCTCAGATTTCCTATGTCCTTCCATCACTTTTAAAACCTCACCTTTTCAAAATGTTTCCAAAGAAATTCCAACTTTTCATCTTAAGAAACTTGAGCCACATACAGTTCAGAAGCTCTTAGACTACACTACAATTAATAGCATTCCTAAAGGTTCTTTATTTCATCACAGATATAGAAAAGTTGTGTAAAATCTTACCATAACCACAGATGTCGTCCTCTTCTATGTTGCAGTATTCAACATATGGGTTTACTCCTCTTGCTTCACAAATGTCCAGCCAGTATGAAAAAGTTTTCAGTCACTGAATGGTTCATGGGACGTCTGACAAGGCTCAAGGGACGTTGGCCATAAAAGTGATGTCTGCGCGCACCAGCTCTCAGAACTGTAAGCACCAGTCAGAACCAGTCTTAGTAAGGGCAATGCCAATCCTGTGCTACCAAGAAACGGAAATACAGCCTAAAATCAGGGAAAGGAGAGTGGGAAGGAATACTGCAACATGGAAGAGAAGGACATCTATGGTTATGGTAAGATTTTACACAACTTTTCTATGTCCTTCTATTCCCATGTAGCAGTAATCAACATATGGGTGAGTGCCAAAGCTCACTGTGATGGAGGGGGTGGTGGTCTAGAGGCGGTCTCCAGGAATCCTTGAAGGATAGCCCTGGCAAAACCCACCCTGACTCTGAAAATGTGGTATAACTTGTAATGTGTGGTGAAGCTGTGCACTGATGACCAAGTGGCTGCTTCAAGAATGGTAGAGATATCCAGACCCTTGAAGAAGGCTCCTGAGAAAGCCCTAGCCCTAGTGGAGTGTACTTTAACAGTGCCTTGCAGTGATTTCCCATGGTATTTGTAGCAGAGATGCAATGGCTTTGGAAATCCAGGTAGAGAGAGAGAGTTTGGTTACTGCCTTCCCTAGGGCTCTGGGATGGAAGAAGACAAAGAGTTGATCAGCCTGTCTGATGGGTTTGGTTTTATGCAGATAAAACCCGAGTTGCCTTTGAACATCCAGGGAGTGATGTACTCTCTCACTATCCCCCTGTGGGTTAGGGAAGAAAGTAGGTAGGTGGATGGCTTGATTCAGGGACAGGTCATTCACCACCTTGGGCATAAATGAAGGGTTAGTTCTAAGAGTAATCCTGTCCCTGTGGAAAACTAGGAAAGGTGGAATAGCCATTAGAGCTTTCAGCTCTGATACTCTTCTGGCTGAGGTCAAGGCCACGAGTAGTAAATTCATGTACGGTATTTTAAGGAAGCTTAGTCTGCTGACTCAAATGGAGGAAGTGTGAGCTTTCCCAAAACATAATTAAGGTCCCATGGGGGTGGAGATGGTTTCCTGGGGGGCCTCAGGTGAAGAACCCCTTTAAGAAAAAGCGTAGCTGGTAGTCTGGATGCTAGAGCGGGGACCAGAGGAAGGTAAGCTGAAATAGCAGACAAGTAGGCTTTAATGGAGGAACAGGCCAATCCTGTCTGCAGTAACTCACACAGGTAAGACAGAACTAGAGGAGTCTCACTAGAAAGCGGGTCCAACTGTCTTTTGTGACACCGTATAGAAAAATCTGTTCCACATTGAAAGGTAAGATCTTCTTGTATTTGGTTTCCTGACCTCCTGCTGGACAGTGAGCATATCCTCATTGTAAAGGTGTCTGAAGGGGATCAGAATCCTATCAGCCACAAAGTGAGGTGCAGTAACTGCCACTGTGGGTATATCTGGGATCCCTTGTGCTGTGTGAGTAGGTCCAATCAGAGGGGTAACTTGTTGTGATTGCCCTTGGATAGTTGTAAGAGTAGGTGGAACCAATGCTGTCTTGGCCAGTAGGGAGTCACCAACAAGATTTTTGGTCTGTCCTACTATATTTTCAGCAGGACCTACTGAATGAGTGGGAAGTGGGGGATGCATAGAGAAACGTCCACTTCCAAGAGATTGAGAAGGCACCTGTTGCTAATGTCTGAGGATGTGGCATCCTGGTGCAGAATCCAGGAATTTGCCTGCTGATGGAGGAGGCAAACAGGTCTATTTGAGGTGTACCCCACCAGTGGACCAGATCCAGGAAGACATCCCTGTGAAGCATCCATTTGTGGTTGTTTGTGATGGTTCTGCTGAGGTAGTCTGCCTGGGAGTTGTGTAGAGACGGAAAGTAGACTGCCTGTCGGGTCACTCCCTGTGAGGTGGCAAACTCCTATACTAGGAGAGCTAGTCAGCAAAGTAAGTAAGGCTTCTTCCCTCTCTGCTTGTTGAGATACCACAGAACTGTGGTATTGTCTGTGAAAGCCTTTAGTGGACCTTGCTGTAAATATGGATGGAAGGCTCAAAGGGCCAGGAGAATTGCCCTCATCTCTCGAACATTGATGTGTTCTTGTTTGTGATGCTCTGGCCACAGACTCTGCAATTTTTGATGGCCCAGAGTTGTTCCCTAGCCCAAGTCTGAAGCATCTGTGCACATGATCTGTGTGGGTAGGGGTGGTTGGAGGGGAAGACCTGGATTGAGGGTCACTTGTGTCAACCACCACTGTATTTCTAGTTTGAGGCATGGTAGGAGGGGAACTCTGTACGGAATGGGGTGGGAGTGTTGGGTTCAGACTAACTGAAGGTACCATTGCAGCTTTCTCATATGAAGTCTCGCTAAACATGAGGATAGTTGCTGCCACGTAGACCAGTAGCCTGAGGTACTGCCATGCTGTCAATTCTGTTACCTGAAGAACCAGAAGTAGGTGTTCTGTTAAGTTTTCCACCTTTTGGAGGGAACGGTAGGGTTTTCTTGACATCTGTCCGAATTCTGCACCCCAAGAAGACAATGTCTTGAGTAGGTTCCAGGTGGGATTTTGAGTAATTTATCTGGAAACCCAGATAGAAACAACAAGGTGTATATGTTGCAGGAGGGTGCCCTTGTTGCTTGCCTGTATCAGCAGGTCATCATGATAAGGGAATATATGGATTTCCCTTCTCCTGCAAAAGGCAATCACTGGAGCCCAGCATTTGTTGAAAACTCAAGCCCAAAGGGCAAAGCAGAGAACTGAAAGTGAGAAGGGCCCATCAAGAGCCTCAGGTATTTTCTGAAAGTGGGCTTTATGGGGATGTGAAGACAGGCATCCTTTATATCTGAGGTGGCCATAAACACTTGGGGGATCAGAAGGGGAAACAAGGATGGTAGTGTCAACATCCTGATGGTTGGAACATTTAGGAATAGGTTGAGATATGAGAGGAGATATGCGAGATCTAGAATTGGTCTCCAAGGACAGTCATTTCTTGGAACCAGGAAAATCCTGGAGTAGAAACATCTTCCTTTTGCTGCAAGGGGCACTGGTTCGATGGTCCCTTAGAGCCAGCTGTGTTTGTAGCACTGGCTTCAGGAGGTGTAGCTGTTGTTTTGGAGGTTGTGGGGTGCCTTTTCACTTTGGGGGCATAAGCCAAGTCAAGAAATATCCATTCTGAAGGATTGAAAGGACCTATCTGTCTGAGGTGATGGATGTCCACACAGGAGGCAGTGAGAGAGACGTACCAACAGAGGGAGAGAGGGAGGAGGAGTGGGTTGTAAGGTTGGCAGGTAGTCAAATGCTACCTGCATTGTCTTGAAAGGGTGGCCTTTGGCTAGAGGATGGTGTAGCTCTAGCTGGAGGGAGTTGCTTTCTGGTAGGTTTTCTAGACCTTGAGGGAGCAGCAGGGTAAGAATGTTTTCTAATGAACTTTGCTTTACCTGGGTCGTTTCTTTGAAATTTAGGAATAGGGGAGACTAGCAGGCTTTTCAAATCTTGCATTTCTATTCCCTTTTGCTGAAGTGACAAACAAATCGGCCACTTTTGCACCAAACAAAGCTGTGTTGTCCAGGGGGGCATCAATCAGCTTTGCCCTGAAATCATCTGGAAGGGCTGGAGGCACAGCCTGGAGTACCTTCTTAAGGCAGATGCTGATGCTGTTGACCTGGCTGAGACTTCAGCAACATCATTACTGTACTTTGAGTGCCTGTTAACCTGGGAGGCGAGAGCCACAAGGGAAGACAGTGAAGCTTTGGCAGCACAATCTGGTGTATCAGCCAACTCCTTGGAGGCTTTCTCCTGGAGTGATGAGGCATATTTAACATTTTGTATCTGGTAGTTAGTAACCCTAAAGGACAGAGTGACAGAGGTGTAGATTTTCTTACCCAAACACTCCATGGTTTTGCTGTCTTTGTCACCAGGAAGGATAGTGGTGGTGGGTAAACGTTTACATGCCTTTTCTGTGGAAATGGAGATGGTGGCAGGGTCTGCTGGTGGACACTTGAGGAGGTACTTTGCGGTCTCAGGGACTTTATAAGGTCTATCAGGCCTGCGTGGAGCAGGTGGTTGTGAGTCAAGATTTAAAAATGCTGAGGAGAAGACATCCAGGAAGGCAGGCAGAATTGGGGGGAACAGCAGACAGACTTGAGGAATCCATCTGAATGAAGTCATAATACCTTTTTCGAACCTCAGTAATTTTAGAGGATGCTCTTTCATCTTGCAGATGCTTTCCCCAAAAGTCAAATCCTCAGCTGGGGAGTCAGGGTCAACAGATTCTTCCTCTGGGGAACCATACCCCAAGGGAAAAGAAAGCTGGGAAGTGTAAAAGTGATTCTTCAGATGAGGAATCTGAGAGATATTCCTCTTCCCTCATGGTTGTGCCTGTGGTTTGAGGTCTTGGACTCAGAATTTGAGGTGGAATGTTAGCAGTCCCTGCAGAGGTAGGATGTAAGGCCATGAAGGCATTAAACAGACTTTGGCTGAAAGCCTGCCAGTCAGGCAGGCTTTCAGTAGGATTAGAGATATGCCTCCTTTTCTCCTCCTTTTCTAGAGGCCTGCCAGCTGTCTGAAGGGAGAAAGGCCTGGAGTCTGGAGACTGTAAGGAATCGGAGGGATCCGACAGACCTACTAAAAGCACTGGTTCCCCCCGGGTTTGGAAATCAACATCGGTAAAGCCTCTATGGACGTGCCTTCCACGCGGGATTGTGTGGCTTCCGTGGAGGTACATACTATATCCAAGGTGGCGGAGCCCGATTCTTCTACTAGGCTGATGTTGGCCACTGGCTGAGGGTTGGACGCAAGAGGCGCAGCTGAAGTGGTAGGCAGTACAGTCCTGGCGTTCTTCTTTGGCAGTTCAATAGGTACACTGGAAGAACCTTCCATCCCTAAAGCTATTTGTTTTAACCATTGATTCTCTAAATACAAGTTAAGCATGTGCAGATGGCTGCACAATGTTTTGGGCACAAACACTTGACAAATGGAGCAGGCCTTGTAATCATGTGACGGTCCCAAACAAAAAAGACACTAATTGTGGGCGCCCTTGTAAGGTATTTGATGGCCGCACTTACACTTGCCATTTCTGGATGACATGAACAGGCATTAAATGAAAGAAAAGGACTGAAAGGTTCCCCAACGGAGCACTTATCTGATTTCTCGAATCCGACGGCCGTGAAGGCAGGAACACCTGGGGTTCAACTGGTGGCTGAGAAGTTCTGAGGGCTGGTGCATGCAGACATAACTTTTACGGCCTATATTCCTTGAGCCACATCAGACATCCCACGCACCATACAGTGACTGAAAACTTCTGCACACTGGCCGGATGTTCACGAAGCAAAAGGAGTAAACCCATATGTTGAATACTGCAACATGGGAATAGGACATCTGCAAATGGCTATGGCTATCACTACTCACTAACTAACTAATATTGGTTTCTCATCAAAGGTATAGCCCTCCAACAATTTATTTAGGCCTTTACAGTTCCCTAAGATAAGGTCTCCTCACCTGCTCCAACACTCAACTCCTGTTGCACTGCAGATATCTGTGTTCTTTTACCAAAATATATAAAAGAATGACTCACAAATAAATGCTAAAGCACGTGGACAAGTTTGCCTACCATCACAAGCACAACATAGATTATAGAAAAGGTACAACATACTTGCAGCTATCTACCATGTCAATAACATTTTTTTTCTAATATGGAAAAAGGCATCCAGAATGGTGAGCGATTTATTGATATGAGACTGATATGCGAGACACTTGGCCATAACAAACTGATTAGTAAGCTTAGAGTGATGGGTCTTGGGAGTGACAGCATCAAACGTACACAAAGCTATCTCTCCGACAGAACTTTTAAGATCTACTCCAGTGACAGCTTCTTATGTCTAGTATTCCAGGAACAAGTGCTCCCTAAGTTACATCATTGACCTTACACTAAAACTCAGTCAGTCTAAGTTACCTTTTTTGCAGATATCACCACCCTACTGAATAAAAGGAAAACAGCAATCATATTTCTAAAAGATATGTGATGCATGTTCAACAAACCATGGAATTACAGCCAGCCCTGTGGTACAAAGGGATACAGTCCTGACTGCAGTACATATAAACTATAATCAACTAGTAGTACAGGCACCAAAGTGTCAGGGTAGGGGGGAAGGGAGACATAGGCAGATGGCAACAAGCCCATCACGATTTGGGGGGGTGACAGCAGGTTGGCTTACTGCACTGGTAACACCTGTAGAAATGATAATATATTGTCACTGCATGAGAAGCTAAAAGTGTTGTGCCACTTGGTTGGAAGGCTGAAAATGTGTGAAAGTTCACATGTATTTCTCAATCCAGTTAAAACAAAGCTAGCATGGCTGCTACAGGAGTGAAGATAAGGCATTCTGGAAGATATACAGACTGGCCCAGTCACTAACACTTGAATTTCTCTTCCGCCAGTGAATGAATGGACTGGAGGGCTCCTTCCCTGATAGAAGCATGAATGGATCAATTGAGTACAGGAGGGGAAGCTATTGTGCTGATCTTATCAAGCACAAAAAGTACATAAATTCATAATTATTTGATTGCGTACAATGAACAAACTTATCAGTACTAACAAAACTGCCTACACAGTCTTTGGTACTTAAAAATGACTGAAAACATATACTTCCCTGGAAAGCCCTTTATCCTTAAATCCCCTAACTCAGAAATACTTAGGTCCTTAGCTAGATTCCATGCTGTCTATTAAACATCAATAAGAGACCCTGCACTGATATAATCCTGAAAAAACTTTAGTACTACTACAATGACTCATATCTACTAACCTAGGAAGAAAAGAAGATTTTTCAGTATTAATCTTCTAATGCCCAGATGTGACAATAAATCTGAGCTACTAGCTGTAGTCCTAACCTTTAGCCAAAATATTAACATACTACAAGTGGCATATAACATAATTTGCAGGCTCATTTCTCTCCCTGACCATTTTGAACAACCCTGCCTCTTATTCTCATAAGACGAAGGGAAGGTAGTCCACACAGCCTACCTGGACCTCGCAAAAGCCTTCGACACAACACCCCACTCAGGCATCATAAATAAGCTCACCAGCTTAAATATCAACCCCTACATCACAAGATGGGTTGCAAACTGGCTCAGGGATAGAACCCACATGGTCAGAACTGCAGGTGCCTTGTCAGACTCTAAACCAGTCACAAGTGGCGCCCCACAAAGTTCAGTCCTGGGACCTCTCTTGTTCAGCATTTATTTCTCTGAGGTACAGGTAGACACGGGAGGACTAAGGCTGACCAAGTTCACAGATGAGTGCAAACTGGGTGCCATAACAGACTCTCCGGCTGACACAAGCATCCTCCAAAAGGGTCTCACAGAGACAGATAACTGGTGCCAGAGCTATGGCCTGAAGCTAAATGCCAAAAATGCATTGTCATCCCCTTTGGGAAAAACAAAGTGCCCACAGATTACCACATAGGAGGTAATCCATTAAGTACAGAGGAAGTAATTAGGGATTTGGGGACCCAAGTAGATAGTAATCTCTCCTTTGACAATCACATTGCCAAAGTGGTTAGAAAGACCTTCTACATAGCCCACCTTATCACGAAAGGTTTCACATCTAGATCAAGAGAGGTCATTGTGCCCCTCTATTCATCACTCATCAGGCCCATAATTGAATACAATGCCCCATTTGGGATGTACATTACCCGACACCTGCAGCAACTGGAAAGACCCCAAAAGTACCCCACCAAGAGGATCAAGGGATTCAAACAGATGCCCTATGCAGTTAGGCTAAAGAAACTCCAGCTCTACTCAGTTGCTTACCACCTACTCAGAGGCGATCTGTGCCTGACATATAAAGCCATGTCCAACCCAGAATTAATGGACATGCTCCACCTCAGGAAATCCAAATCCCTTAGAGCTACACGCTTCAGAGACTTAAACTTCAGCACAGAAATAAATCGGACATGCTGGAGGGACAGATTCACATCCCAGAGACTCCCTTCACTCTGGAACAAAACCCCAGTCCAAGTTAGGCAGAGCCCCTCACTGACCCTTTTCAAGAGAAATCTTGACGAGTGGATGGGAGATCGTAAGTTTATCCCTGGGACCTCTTCTGGGTCCCTGCTAGACAGAGGCACAATAAACTAACTCTAAAAGGGCTATCTTCTGTGACCTACTATTCAAAGGCACAGTCTACATATCTAAAAGGGTGGCGAAAGCCAAACACACACTGGCTAGGCTTATAAATGCCCTAGGGCAGATAGCCTAGTATCAACCTATGAACTTATGAATGGCTGATTCTTGCTACTGCCTATGCCACTCTGTTTCTGACTGTGCTTACTACTGATCCATATGGATTTTTGCTCTCCATCAGCGTGCACACTGACAATAAAATCATGCATTCATCTCTTTTACTCATGCCACAAAGGAACTCTTTTCTTCAGCAAAATTACTCCAGCATCTGATCTGAGAAATGAAATAAGAGATTCAGATCAAAACTCAAATTGCACCTGTCTGCAATTTATGAATATTCAGCTTTACGGATAACAGGTAAACACAGGGTGCATAATAACTGTTGTACTGTAGATGTACTTACTTCATGTGGTGACTCACTATCTCTTTTCTGTATATATATATATATATATATATATATATATATATATATATACATACATATATTTATATATAATATATGTGAAATGCGTGGTAGACTACTGTTTCTTGTTTCATGTTTACTGACTGAACTGATTAACCGTATGATGAAGCTTCTGTTTCTTTCTTTTCTTTTTTTTTTTTTGTGAAATTCATAACTAGATTAAAGATCCATGGATACAGAATCACTAACCATATGCTGAGGGATTTTTTCTGACAAACTACTATTATCACAAGGAACAGATTGAAATGGGTTTAGAATTTTTTATAACTGACAGAGGTTAAATCTGTTGGAGTCCCAAAACAGAAAGTCCCATCTCCAGAAGGGAGTGAAACCTGGGAAGAGACTGAAAGACCCCTAGCCAAGAGGAGCTGATCCACCAACCTCATGATGTTGACTTCTGTCAGACTCCTAAAGGAATGGACAGAGAATGCTGAGGGAGATTCCAATCTCTCTAAAAAGGGGCTTGGAAGGTGTCCCACAAAGGGATTTATTGAGGGGGAATACCTAATCCTGGGAACTGAAATAAATCCTGGTTCCAAAGTTACTGATGGCACCGTGGAAGGGACTGGTTCCAAAATTACAGATGGCAACAGAAAAGGGACCAGCACCTATGTGGAAGAAGTCACATAGACAGTTGAAGTCGTGGTGGTCAGCATGGAAACCTGTGGTGCAAAACTGGTCACTACAGTCGATGCAGACGAAGTCAGAATCATAGGTTTTCTGGCACTTAACTTAAGTTTTGCAGAGTATGTGGGAACTGAAGATTTAGGACTCTTGTGTGTCATAGCCAAGGGGGATGCCAGCACTGAGAGACTCCTCTTCTTTGCATGTTAAATTTTAGAAGAAGAAGAAGAGGAGGAGGAAGATGAAGGTGAGGACACATTGGATTTGGATATCCTACACTGACTGGACAAAGCCTCAGCAAAAGATGACTTAATCAGACCTTTCAAAATAAGTTTGTTCTTCCTTTATATGAGGAAGATGAAGGTGAGGACACATTGGATTTGGATATCCTAGACTGACTGGACAAAGCCTCAGCAAAAGATGACTTAACCAGACCTTTCAAAATAAGTTTGTTCTTCCTTTATATGAGGGCCTGGTGACTAAAAGCTTGACAAACAGCACAATCCTCTTTGTAAATGCATCAGGCCCAAGCAGTAGACACAAGATGAATGCCCATCAAAATTGGGCATTTTTTTTCTGCAATCACGACACTGTTAAAATCCAGTCATCCCTTTGCTCTTATCTGCCATGTTGACTAGTAAAAACAAAATATCAACTGGCAGAAAAACACTGTCACAACCCCCCCCACACACACACACACACACACACACACACACACACTGGAAGAAGTAAGAAAAGGCTACCAACAATGGTAGGCCAGAAGTACCAAGAGGTAGGGTGTAAATGGATAGGGCTACCAACAATGGTAGAACAGATACCATGAGGAAGAAGATAGATAGCGCACACTCTTGCAAAATAAAAATACAGATATCTGACTACAACTGTACAACTGTAACAGAGAAAGAACTATCAGCAATGGCAGGGAGGAACACCAAAGTGTAAAGGAGAGGGACAGTAAAAGCCAACAGATGTTGAAAAGTTAACTGAGCTTTAACTAAATTTCTAATAAAAATAAGAAAAACACACTTAGCTCAAGATCGAGAGTTTGGCTGATGTGTCTATGTAGAAAAGTGGCAAATGTGATCTGAGGTAATCAAGAGAGGGACATTCTGGGTAGGGGGTCTTAGCTCCAGAGTTTTTGGTTCTCGTGAGCTGCTATAATGGCTGAGCTGGTTCCAAGAGTCCAAACAGAGTCCCATACATCAAGGATAAATAAAGACTGACAGCATCAGATCATTATGTTCTTGTCAGACAGAGAGTAAAATTTCCAGAGTACATATAGATAATTTCACTGGTGGTAAAATCACAATTCAATGTTAGAAACACACTGAGCAGAGTCATATGGATAGCAATTAATGTATAATTGCTAAAAAAATCTAAGTTCTGCAATATTATCCTATCAAAAGATGAAAATAAGGTAGAGTACTCCTAAAAAGAAAAGTTGGTCTAATTTTCCTGAAGTGATACGTCTGTGTTCCGAGCAGTAGGTCTTTTGGAGTTTCGGTTTTCTTGTCTCGATCTTATGAAATTCAGGTGAGTGAGCTTTGGGGTTTATGAAGTAGAATCACACACACACACACACACACATATATATATATATATATATATATATATATATATATATATATATATATGTATACTTTCTTTGATCGAAATACCATTATTTCGAACAAAGTACAACCTTACTTTCGCAAACGTGCACTTCAACGAAAGTGCACTTTCGTGAATTCGAGTTCAGCGAACCAGCAATCTAAATAAAACAGATCAGTACAGTGGGGATAAAGGAATATACCGTTTTCCCCACTGTAGTGTGATCTCGGAGTTGGTATATTTAATGTAGTGGGGGTGTGGGGTGCAGGGGGGCTTGCCCCCTTGCAAAACAGTTTAAATTATTTTTTATTTTAATTGCCTGTTCTCTGAACTGGAATTCGCAAAAGTGCACTTTTGTGAAAGTAAGATTGTACTTTCTTTGTTCGAAATAATGGTATTTCGATCAAAGAACGCACACCCATATATATATATATATATATATATATATATATATATATATATATATATATATATATATATATATATATATATATATATATATATATATATATATATATATATATATATATATATATATATATATATATATATATATATATATATATATATATATATATACATACATACATACATATACACACACGCACGCACAGTGGATATAAAAAGTGTACATACCCCTGTTAAAATGTGAGGTTTTTGTGATATACAAAAATGAGACTACAATAAATAATTTCAAAACTTTTCCCACCTTTAATGCGACCTATAAAGTACAATTTTGTACCTACCATAAATGTAGATGTTCGAGTGCTCATACCGCTGCAGTCATAACAGATGGGTTATCCTGCCGTCAGGCAGTTCCTCGGTCGGCCGAATTCCAAAGTCTAGGTCCGGCGTCGGTTGTCGTCGCTTCTTCCCTGATGTCAGTGCGGCAGGGGTATAAAAGAGGCAGCTGACACCATTTTCTTCAGTTTTTCTTGCTCCAGATGTCAGGTGCCCCCAGAAGGAAGGCAAACATAATGTTATGCAAAAATGCAATGTTGATAAATCAAAAACAGTAGTTGCAAGCAAATACACCATAAAAGAATACCCCAAAAAGGTTATATGAAAGGTGTTTGTCATAAGGCCTGTCCAAAGAGGAGATGGAGGGAGGGAAACCTGGACTGCAGCTGTATGAGCACTCGAACATCTACATTTATGGTAGGTACAAAACTGTACTATGTTCATCGTGCATACAGCTGCAGTCATAACAGATGGGAAGAATCCCAAAGCTAAGTAAGGGTGGTAGGCACTAAGTGGAACTAGGAGGGACTAGGATGCCCTGCAGGACTGCTGTGGCAAAGCCCGCTCTAGATTTAGAGTATAGTGGGAGGTGATAGTGCTTGGAGAAAGTGTGCACTGAACTCCAGGTGGCTGCTTCCAAAATGTCCTTGGTAGGGACCCCCCTGAGGAAGGCTGCAGAGGTAGCTGTGGCTCTGGTGGAGTGGAATCTGATGCAAGCAGGCACAGATTTTCCATGAAATGAGTAACAAAAGTGTATGCAGTGGGCTATCCATTTTGAAATTGTCTGTTTGGAAATAGCCTTTCCTTGAGCACCTGCAGCATAGGACACAAAGAGTTTCTCAGATTTTCTGAATGGCTTTGTCCTGTCCAAATAATAACAAAGTTGTCTGTAAATGTCCAAGGAATGTAGTAGTCTTTCCCCTTTGTTTTGTGGATTAGGGTAAAAGGTAGGTAAGTGGATAGTCTGATTCAAAGCTACACTGGATACTACTTTTGGCATAAAGGTAGGGTTGGTTCGTAAGGAAACTCTGTCCTGATGGAAAATGATGAATGGTTGCACAGCCATGAGGGCCTGTAGCTCTGAAACCCTGCAAGCTGAGGTGATAGCCTGAAGAAAGGCTGTTTTCCATGACAAGTACTGTAACTCTGATGAAGAAGCTGGCTCCAAGGGAGGAAGGGTCAGCTTTTCCAATACGAAGTTGAGGTCCCAAGCAGGGACTGGTGGTTTCCTTGGGGGTTTTATATTCTTTGCCCCTCTGAGGAACTGCCTTAAGAGAGGATGAGAGAATAAAGGAGGATCTGTGTTGTATTGTGCAGAAATGGCTGAAGCGTGGATCTTGATGGAGGAGAAGGAAAGTCCATTGTTTAACATCTCAGCTAGGTACTGTAAAATTTGAGGTATATTTATTACCCAAGGATTCTGTCCCTTCTTTTGATTCCAGGCACAAAATCATTTCCATTTTGCAGAGTAGGCCTTTCTAGTAGAAGGTCTTCTGGCCTCCAGGATGACATCCTGCACCTCCTTGGAGAGGAGAAACTGTTGGGAAATCAAGGAATTCTCCATGCAGCTTGATTTAGGGTTTTGAGATGGCTGTGAAGAGTTTTGTATTTGTGCTGGGACAACAGAAGAGGGAGTAGAGGTAGGATCCATGGTTGGTAATGTGTCAGGCTCTTCAGGAGCAGATACCAGTGTTGTCTTGGCCAGTCTGGAGCAATGAGAATCATTTCCGGCCTCTCTGCTCTGGCTTTTAATAGAACTTTGGGCAGCAGAGGAAGAGGCGGGAAGGCATAGACTATCAATGTTGCCCAATTGAAGGAAAGCGCGTCCACTTTCCAGGCCTGTGGATGATAGGTCCTTGAACAAAATTTTTTCAACTGGCAATTTCTGTGGGTAGCAAAGAGATCTATGTCTGGCTGTCCCCATGCCTGAGTTATCTTTGTGAAAACTTGAGGATGCAACTTCCATTCATGTGGATCTGTCATATTTCTGCTTAGGTTGTCTGCCAGTGTGTTTTCCTTCCCTGGCAGGTATTGTGCCTGTAGTTGAATTTGCAATTCCAGTGCTGTGTTCCATAGGGTCATGGCTTGCCTGCACAGGGGGTATGAATGAGTTCCCCTGTTTGTTTATGTACCACATCACTGTGGTGTTGTCTGTCCTTATCAATAGCTGGCCTGGATGCAGTAGGTCTTTGAAGGTCATAATAGCCTTTTGCACGGCTAGCATTTCCTTTTGGTTGATGTGAAGGAGCTTCTCTTTTCGTGCCCATTTTCCCTGAATGCACTGATTTGTCATGTGTGCTCCCCATGCGTAGTCTGAAGTGTCTGTTGTGATGATTTGAGTTGCTTGAGGTACACAGAAAGGAAGACCTGTGTTTCTTTGGCAAGCTTGAGCCCACCACATAAATTCCTTTTGAAAGCATGGAATGAGTGGTATAATTGCTTCCAAGCTGTGGCTGTGCTGAGACCATAAGTTTTTTAGGTACCATTGAAGTTTCCTCATATGCAGCTTTGCACACGGGATTAGTAGGATGCAAGATGCCATGTATCCCAGAGCCTGCAGGACTTTCCTTGCAGTTAGCCTGGTGTAAGTTGCTATTTTTCTGAAGTACTGAAAAAGTTGCCCTTGCTTGTCTAGCGTGAGGTAGGCCATCTGGGTGGTTGTATCCAAGCTGGCACCCAGGAAAATTATTTGTTGAGAGGGTATTAGTTTTGATTTCCTTTTGTTGACTGTGTATCCCAGGAAGTTCAACAGTTTTATTACAAACACCAGGTGCTGCAGTAGAATGTCCTTGCTGTCCGCTTGGATCAGGCAGTCGTCCAGATATGGGTAGATTTGTATCCCTTGTAGTCTGCAGAAGATGATTACTGATACCAGACATTTCGTAAACACTCTAGGCACAGTAGATAAGCCAAAGGGCAATGCAGAGAATTGGTAATGGGTTGAACCTGCCAGAAATCTGAGGTATCTTCTGCAATCTTGTCTGATAGGGACATGCAGGTATGCCTCCTTGAGGTCCAATGTTACCAGCCAAGACTCCTTGCCCAGCATGGGAAGAAGCTGCTGTAATGTGAGCATCTTGAATTTTGGCACCTGTAGAAAAGTGTTTAGCATGGATATGTCTAAGATAGGTCTCCAATCTTTGTCTTTCCTTGGTACCAGGAATAGTCTGGAATAAAAGCCTTGACCTTGTTCTTTTGCAGGTACCTTTTGAATTGCTTTCATGTCTATGAGAGCTGAAATTTGTTTTTGTGCCTCTGCCCTTTGATTTTGTGGCAGGTTTGGCATGCCTCTCATTTTTGGAAGGGTGTGAAAGTGGAACTTGTAGCCTCTGTCTATAATGTCCAGAATCCATTTGTCTTTTGTAACAATATGCCAATTTTTTGAGAATAATGTCAGTTTTCCGCCCAAAGGTGCTGCCATTAAAGCTTTGCTTGGCAGGTGTAGGGGGAATTCATTGTGTCTGTTTTCTGAAAGATTGTGATCTATCTTCTCCACCTCTTGGGGTTGGTGCTTGCCACTGTCTGGCTCTGAAAGATCCTTGAGGTTGCCCTCTACCCCTTGGACGCCTGTATCTGCCCCTTTGAGGTCTGTCCGTGGCTGGAAAGGACAATTTTTTGAAGGCCAGTTTCTGCTGAAACGTGGAGGCTGTACCTGCAGGAAATCTTTCGCTTTTTCCTCCATTTTCTTTAGCACTTCCTCAGCTTTAACACCAAACAATACATCTTTTTGAAGAGGTGCATCTAATAATTTAGCTTTGACATGATCTGGTAAGGTTTGCTCTTTGAGCCAAGCATGCCTACGTATAACAGACCCCGTAACAGCAGCTCTACATGAGGCCTCTAAGGCATCAAAACCACACTGCAAGGTATGTTTACCCACTTGCTCTGCACCAGGCAGCAAATCCTGCAACTCTTTTAAATCTGGTTGTTCTGGTTGTGTCATCTTGCTTTTCAGCTGAGATATCAAAAACTGTTGATACTTTGACATATGGAACTGACAGTTTAATGCCCTCATGGTTAAACTGGCCGAGGTGTACACCTTTATCCCCCACCTTTCTAAAGCTCTGGAATCTCTCTCTCTGAAGGTAATGGGTTTTTAGCAGTAGAGGCCTTAATTCCCTTGGGACCCTGTGAAATAGTTTCTGGGTCAGCAGTATGGCTTTTATATAGGAACTAGTGGGAATCAGGAACCCGGTAATACCTGTCTGGTTTAACAGGAGCTGGAGGCAAAGAATCAGGATTAAGGCTGGCTTCTGTGTACACATCATCCAATATATCTAAAACAGGAGGGATAGCCAGAGGCCTATGCTGGGGGAGCAGAAGAAATTCCCTGAGCCTTTTCTTGGAATCTGAGTAATCTTGGCCTTCCCAGTGAAAGTGTTCCCTCAATGTATGCAGGGTTTCCCCAAAAGAGAAGTCCTCGGGGGGGGGGGCGAAGGAATAGACTCCTCTGCATCAGAGTCTTCGAATGGAGAACTGGCATAATCCTGGTCCTCAGACAGTTCTGAGGTAATAGAAGCTTGATGTGAGGAAGGGTAATCTTCCTCTAATCTGGGCCTTTTGTCAGAGGGGGGTTGAGAACCCCTGATAAGTGTAATCATGTTTTCAGCCATTTTAAGCATCTGTTTTTTAGGCATGGTGCCTTGAGAGGGTGTCTGAGGAACCTGTTTTTTGGTTTTCATGGCTGTTTTAGATTTAGTGAAGGCTTTAATATTGAAGGATGAAGGTCTGAAGACCCCTTGTGAAATGGGAAGCCTGTCTAAATTCTGAGTTTCCCCGCCTGGAGTGGCGTCGGTATCTGTAGTAGGTATGGGGGCCGAGGAGCCTGCGACCTAGGGTACTGAAGACACCGGTAATGCATTGTCATCGGTACTCAGGGGCTGCGTAGGTGCCACGCTGAGTACCGGAGAACCGGTAGTCGGCCTTAGCACGGTTTCAGTAGGTGGTGCGGACCTCGTATGTCGGTCCTTATCTTTGCATCTTTTGCTCAAAACTGGAGTCGGAGTATCCGATGACATAATATAATTAAACTTTTTGCCAAAAATGTGAAGGACGAACTCCGCCCGTCGCTTAATAGTGCGTTTGTTGAATCTAGCACAAAATTGGCAGGCCGAGACATCGTGGTCTGGGCCTAAGCAAGGTATACAGAAAGAGTGGAAATCCTTATGCAGTATTTGCTTCCCACAAGAAATGCAATTATTAACTTTGTCTGACATCGGTCTGAGGCAAGAAAAGTTTCAACGGGTACTTAGCTTTCAAGAAGACTTTGGCTGAAATACTTTCGTAAATCTCAGGAGCTGGCCGACCGGCACTTGCGAACTGCTTCTGCTTCAGGCACCGCGCGGCAAGAAAGACTGAAGAAAATGGTGTCGGCTGCCTCTTTTATACCCCTGCCGCACTGACGTCAGGGAAGAAGCGACGACAACCGACGCCGGACCTAGACTTTGGAATTCGGCCGACCGAGGACCCGCCTGACGGCAGGATAACCCATCTGTTATGACTGCAGCTGTATGCACGATGAACATCCTGTACAATTCAGTTGAAAAACAAACAAATCTGTTCGGGGAAAAATATAAAAAATAAAAAACGTACAAGAAGCTGATTGCATAAGTGTGCGCACCCCTAAAATAATACTTTGTTGAAGCACCTATTGATTTAATTACAACATACAGTCCTTCTTTGGTAGGAATCTATCAGCATGGCACATCTTGACTTGACAATATTTCCCCTCTTCCTTGCAAAAGCGCTCCATATCTGTCAGACTGCGAGGGCATCTCTTGTGCACAGCCCTCTTCAGGCCACCCCACAGATTTTCTATTGGATTTAGGTCTGGCCTGAAGCTGGGCCATTCCAAAACTTTAATTTTCTTCTGGTGAAGCCATTCTCTTGTTGATTTGGATGTATGCTTGTCATGTTGAAAGGTGAAATTCCTTGTCATCCTCAGCTTTCTAGCAGACACCTGAAGGTTTTGGGCCAAAAGTGACTGGTATTTGGAACTGGTCATAATTCCCTCCACCTCGACTAAAATCCTAGTTCCAACTGAAGAAAAGCAACCCCAAAGCATGATACTGCCACCACCATGCTTCACCGTGGGGATGGTGTTCTTTTGGTGATGCAAAGTGTTGTTTTTGAACCATATGTACCTTTTGGAATTATGGCCAAAAAGTTCAACCTTGGTCTCATCAGATCATAACACATTTTCCCACATGCTTTTGGGAGACTTGATTAATTATTTTGCAAATTTTAGCCGGGCCTGGATGTTTTTCTGTGTGAGAAAAGGCTTCTGTCTTGCAACCCTACCCCATAGCCCAGACATATGGCGAATACAGGAGATTGTTCTCACATGTAGTACACCAGTACTTGCCAGAAATTCCTGCAGCTCCTTCAGTGTTGCTGTAGGTCTCTTGGCAGCCTCCCTGACCAGTTTTTGCCTCGTCTTTTCATCAATTTTGGAGGGACATCCAGTTCTTTGTAACATCATTGTTGTCCCATATTTTCTCCACTTTTTGATGACCGTCTTCACTGTGTTCCATGGTATATCCAATGCTGTGGGAATTTTTTTGTACCCTTCTCCTGACTGACACCTTTCAACAATGAGATCCCTTTGATGCTTTGTAAGCTCTCTGCGAACAATGGCTTTTGCTGTAGCAGGCAACTGAGTAAATGTCAGGAAAATCATACTAGGACAGCTGAACTTTATTTGGGATAAATCAGAGTCTCTTTAATTGATGGCAGGTGTGTACCCAAGAAGTCAATGCTGTAATTAAATTAAAAGGGCTTAAACAAAGTATTAGTTTAAGGGTGTGCACACTTATGGACCAGTTTATTGTACTTTCTTTATTTTTTATATTTATTCCACTAACATATTTGTTTATTTTTCAATTGAATTGTACAGGTTATAGGTCACATTAATGGTTGGAAAAGTTTTGAAATGATTTATTGTGGTCTCATTTTTATATCACAAAAACCTGGCATTTTAACAGGGGTGTATACACTATTTATATCCACTGTATATATACCCAGGTCATTCATGCAAAATTTAAGTGAATGCATCATTTCACTTGAATGAGACAGGTTGATAATTAAGCCACTGTTCTAAGAAAAAGTAAAACTACAGACTCATCAGCCTGCTGTCCTATAATAATATGATTATGGAAAAACCTGCTAATGCGTTCCTTACTAAATGAGTTAATAGTCCTTCACATTATTAATATTCAACAGTATATATACGATTTGGAAAAACATGCATGTCTTGCAGCGAGAACGTCGGTATCACAGACAAAGCCTTCCAAGTAGATGTGCTGTGTATAGATTTCTTGACCTCTTCTAATAAGGTTAACCATGCAATGTTTATATAAGAATTCCAAAATTTGAAATTACCAGATTTTAATAAAATGGACAGGAAACTGACTAAATTATAGGCGCTGGTTTACTGAGCTAGAAGGTTAGTATAGTGTATGAAAAGTTCTATGCCAGAGGAACTACAATACTCAGTACTGAGGTTTTACCTATTTAACCTTTATCTTTCAAACAGTGAAATAAACAGGTCATTATTCATGTTAGTTACACCGATATCAAAATCATTAGTAAAGCCAATATTTGCAAGGCACTTAACAGAGCAGTGTCCTAAACTAAGATAAATCAGATGTCTGGACTGTGTGTTAGTAAAACTAAGACCATTTTCTATAAAGTTAGGAAGGCGGAAATGACTTGTGGTATATATAAGCTAAGAATCTTGAAAATATGAACTTCTTCAAAGATTTTGGAGGCATAGTGGATAAATCTGTCTTTTCAGGTATACAATAATTTAATCTGCAATTTGAGTAAAAGAGTGATGGGCTGCATTTAAGACACCTCTACAAGCTACGCAAATTCAAGTTTGAATACCATAGTTCTTTGTGGATCTCAGCTACGAAGCTATAGTATGAAAATCAAATGAGTTTTGAAAGTGTATGCCAAAAATATTCACTAATATGAAAGAATTATATTACTGCCAAAGGTTAAGTGGCTTTGATGGCTCATGGCTCCCTAATGAAATGTTGAAAGCTGTAAAACAAGACCGAAAATATAGGAGAAAAACAAATCTCAAAAATTGCTCTTTGCCTTAAAACTTGTTTTTGCAGGGGACAAGCCCTCTCCCAACTTATATATACCAAGCCTGATATTGCCAGATATATATATATATATATATATATATATATATATATATATATATATATATATATATATATATATACACACACACACACACACACACACACACACACACACCTCAATGAAAAGTGAATACTCTGAGAAATGGCATCTCGGACTTATATATGCAAGTCCGATCTTTCGGCCTTCAGTTTCCATCTTTCACACTCATTCTAGCAGGTCCTGACATTTCAAATAGTTACTGGCTTGGACTTGTATTTATTAAGCTGCAAATGCTTGAGTGGTGACCTGACCAATGTTGATGGGTTACTTTTTACAGCTTCGGTCTGAACAGAAAAAGGCAAAAATAACTGAAGTGGATTATAGCGACCAGTAACAAATGAGTAACGGACATGGTTTTCTGAAACAGTTGTGCAATACTGGAATAAACTACCAGAGGTAATACAAAGGAAAGCCGGCTAATTACTATGTCAAAAGTGTTACTAAGTTTTGTGCACAAATAAAACAGATAGTGGACCTTGTCTGCATCTGATGAGCTGAGCTACTCTCAAACTCAGTGAAGGAAGACTTGGTATCAGAATGCAAATGATCAACAGCTGGCCCCAATTACAAAACAAGAGACTGAAAACTACTGAGAACGATACAAAGAACCGGACTTCCAGTGTTGAATAAGTGATCTAAAAGAAGAATGGCCAATAAAATCATGCCCATGGGCACACCTTCCTAGTGCACAAGTACTACAAGCCAGAAGTCCATTAGTTGGAAGAAAATGGTGTGCCACTGCTTCATGACAGCACAGTTATCTTGCAAGAAAGAGAGAGTATTTTCTGCAATTACATAAAGGTAATTTTCACTAAATGTTAAAAGAGTCAAGTTGTAAATGGGGGGTGGTGGTACTGGAATGGATCTCTGAAAGGAGAATATATATGAATTTTCTACTGAAAAGAAACTTTCACAATGCATAAAACCACTACAGACCACACAATTATGAGAAGGTCCATGAGAGAATACTACTACTGATTCATGTGAGCTTTACAGAAAACAGAACTTTGTTATTGCCTTCCACTAGTCAAATGAATAGAAAATGTCCCATGTATAGAATATTGTAGGTTAATAAATATCAGTGTGTGTGTGTGTGTGTCTACTCGATGGGGAATTTCTAAGACTTACAGAATACTATGTGGCTTTTGTTCAGTGAAGTCAGTGTCTGAATGAAGTGCAACTTTTGTAAAAGCACAATCAATATCTAAAGCTGTAAAATGACAACAGCAACCATGATCAATATCGAAATAATCAAAACAACAAAAGTATCGTTTTTGACATGTCTTCTGCTCCATATTTTCCTTTATCTAAATAAGCCACAAAGAGGGGAGTCCAACCAGAAGACATGTGAAGCAGTCCAGATCCGTTTATTCACAACATTTTAAATGCATTATGGGGCAACTCAGCATGATAACATAGATAATATAGAGTTATGGGGCAACTCGCCCTGATAACTTAGATAATATAGAGTTATGGCGCAACTTGCCCTGATAACATGGATAATATAGAGTTATGGGGCAACTCACCCTGCTAACATAGATAATATAGAGTTATGGGGGAACTCACCCTGATAATATAGATAAAATTAAGTTATGTACCTACCATAACGTTCCATGTTAGTTGTCTTCATCTCGCCTTCCTTCTTGCTGGTTGGGATCGTAGCCTATCCTCGGCTCCGACTCGGCCATCTTCAATAGCTCGAGAGCTGTTTACTGGCTCGAGGCTAACCCTTATCCCATAATGCCTAGCGATAGCTACCCAGATCTCGTTTGAAATAGCTAACTCCAGACATAACATAATAAACCAGTCAAGAAATCAGTTGACTATACCTGCCATATTCTCTAAGTCAACAGAGGAAACAAGAGAACACACAGCCAGTGAAACAGAAAAACTCCTCTCAATCCACTAGGACAGGGGGATGGAGGGCTATGGTAGGTACATAACTTCTTTATGTTAAGTTGTCTATCTTGCCTTCGTTCTTGCTGGTTGGGACAGCATCCCTAGCACCTAAAATCCTGGGTGTCTCAGTGGAACAGACTCTTCAGAACAGTGGAACTAAAGTCAGCTCTGCTCCTGGAGACCATATCCAACTTGTAATGAGAAATAAAGGTATGAGGGTTTGCCCACGTGGCAGCTGCACAGATGGAATCCATGGGCAACCTAGACTGGAAGGCTACAGAGGTGGCCAAGGCCCTAGTAGAATGACCTTTCGGTTTAATAGGTAACTGTTTGATCCTTAACTGATAAATGAAAGAAATAGTGTGCGACAACCATCTGGACAAGGTTACCTTGGAAACTGGGAGACCTTGTTTGCCCAAGGCAAACAAAGGAATAGTTGGTCCAACTTCCTTACTTCTTTAGTTCTGTGCAGGTAAAAATACAACTGCCTATGAATGTCCAATTGGTGTAGTTTGTACTCTGCCTTGTTGATATGATTAGGGAAAAACACAGGAAGATCTATAGATTGGTTTAAATTATTTTCTGAGCAGACTTTAGGGAGAAATGAAGGATTAGTCCTCAGAGCAACCCTGTCCTTATGAAAAACCAAGTATGGAGGATGAACACATAGCGCCTGAAGTTCAGAGATGCATCTGGCTGAAGTAATAGCTACCAGAAAGTGTGTCTTCCAAGATAGAAACTTGATAGAGCAGGACACTGCTGGTTCAAAAGGGGGCAGAATTAAGGAGGTTAGAAATAAATTAAGGTCCCAAGGAGGAGGGGGATCTCTCACTGGAGGCCTAAAAAGAGTTGTCCCTCTCAAAAAAGCTTTACAGAGCTTATGAGACATAATGTTAGAGTTCAAAAAACCAACATGAAAGTTAGAAATGGCCATTTGTACCCTGATCGTAGAAGAAGCGGACCCGGAGTGAAACAGTTGTGCTAAGAATTTCAGGATTTCGTGGACTGGGGCTGAAAAGGGATCCACATTCCTAGCCTTTGCCCAACAAGAAAAACGTTTCCATTTGCTAGCATAAGTTTTCCTCGTTGTAGACTTGTGAGAGGAGACGATAATGTCACGGACTGCTGGGAAAATGTTGGGAAGCCTGGCTAAGGTTGGAAGTGGAGCAACCAAGCTGTGAGCTGGAGAGTTTTGAGGGATTGATGCAACCCACCTGATTGATGAACCAGGAGGTCTGGAATTGGGTCCAGAGTCCAGGGTTGATCGAGAAGGTAACAGTGAAGGAAAGGGAACCATATCTACTGAGGCCAGTAGGGAGCAATGAGGATCATTTTGCAACCCAACGATATTACTTTCTGTATAAGTTTGGGTATCAGGAGGAAAGGCATAAATAAGTCCCTGGGGCCAATCGTGGACTAGAGCATCTCTGGGTATGTGACCCGGAAAAAGAAGGAGGGAGTAGTTGCTGCATTTGCTGTTGAAAGAGGGGTGGCAAAGAGATCACAGCAAGGCTGTCCCCATTTGCGGAAAACAAGATTCGCAACTTCCTGATTCAGAGACCACTCGTGAGGCATGAGAATAGCTTTGCTGACCCTGTCCACTATGATGTTGGTTCTCCTGGGGATGTGCGTCACAATCAGAAAACGTTGGGAGGAAATTGCCCACTGCCAAAGTCTGAGTGCTTCTCAACACAGGGGGTAGGACCTGGTTCTGCCCTGCTTGTTGATGTACCACACCACTGACATGTTGTCCGTTTGAAATGCAATGGTCCCAGAAGGAAGAGAGTTTTGAAGGGCTTGCAACGCCAGGAACACGGCTCTCATTTCCAGGACGTTTATGTGCAGATGGTACTCGTGAGGTTGCCACGTGCCTTGGACTGTCCTGCCCAGATAGTGCCCCCCCACCCTATCAGGGAAGCGTCTGTCATCACTGTGGCTACCGGAGGGGGTTGTATGAAAGGTCTGCCCTGAGTAACTAGTGGGGAGACCATCCACCAAGAAAGATGCCTTTTGCATGCATCCATGATAATGATCATGTAAAGTCATGGGTAGCTCTTGGAAAGACCACTGAGTAAACAGAAGCCACTGAAGAATTTCATATGAAAGCACGCCAGTGGGATTAGGAGAATGGCTGCTGCCATGGAACCCAGAGTTTGAAGGATGTACCTGACTTGGATCCTTTTGCTCTGCATCAGAACCTGTACCTGCTGATGGATTGCAGACACCCTTTCTAGTGGTAGCCTTGCAAACATATCCCTTGTGTCTAAGTCTGCTCCTATGTAAGTGATAGATTGACAGGGC
The DNA here is from genome assembly GCF_019279795.1 of Protopterus annectens. NCBI lineage: Eukaryota > Metazoa > Chordata > Ceratodontiformes > Protopteridae > Protopterus > Protopterus annectens. The sequence goes on along the minus strand of NC_056734.1, from coordinate 762,619,394 downwards.
AACAAGGCAGATTTTTCAAAATTTATTGTAATGCCGAGCTGGGAGAAGATTGTGATTGTGTAGTCCCGTGCTTGTATGAGTTGATGCCTGGTGGTAGAAGTAAGGAGCCAGTCGTCTAGATACGGAAACACCTGGAATCCTTGACACCTCAGGTGAGACGTGACCACTGCCATACATTTGGTGAACACCCTGGGGTCTGTGCTGAGACCAAAGAGCAGAGTTCTGAACTGATAATGACTGGCCCCCAGCCGGAAGCGAAGACATCCCCTGGTGTGCCTGTCCATCTTTATATGGTAGTATGCGTCCTGAAGATCTATCGAGCACATCCAATTGTCCTGACCCAGAAAGGGTAGAATGGACTGTAGCGTGACCATCCAAAACTTTGTTCTTTGCACAGACCTGTTTAGTCTGCTGAGATCCAGAATCGGTCTCCAGTCCCCTGTCTTTTTTGGTACTAAAAAGAACCTTGAGTAAGTTCCGGATCCATGCTGGTCTGCCAGGACTTCCTGGATGGCTTTTTTTTCTAGCAGTTTTGAAACTTCTATTACTGCTTGCTCCTTCAGATTGGGTGGAACATCTGGAAGGATCTTCCTTGACTGCAAAGGGGGTTGATGGAAGGGAATTTTGTAACCTCCGGATATAATGGACTGTACCCATCTGTCTTGCGTTAAACTTTGCCAGGCTTTTGGGTACAGCGAAAGTCTTCCCCCAACTGCCTCCAGAGTTGAGCAGCCAGGCAACCCTTCAGGGATGCTGGAAGAGCTCATCAGAGAAGGATTCTCTGTTGCCCTGGTTCTGCGGATCCCCTCTGCCATGAGGGCGGCTTCTATTATTATTGTTTCCCCCTCTGCCTCTGGAGGGAAAATCACTACATGTGTCAGGCAAGGCTCCCTGAGATTTATGGAACCATATCTTCCCACTCTTCTGACCCTTGGGGTAAAGCCTAGAGGGAGTGGAAAAATGGACTCCCATGGCAGAGAGAGTCTTGCCTTCTTGCTCATACCTAGTCAAAGTGTCTTTCACCTGTGGTCCAAAAAGAAAGGAACCATTGAAGGGAGTGTTGGTGAAGGACACTCGAAAGGGTTCCGCAAAGTTACACAGCTGCATCCACGCATGCCTCCTAAGGGCTACCCCGGTACTAGCGGCTCTACTCACCCCATCGGCTGCATAGGAAATGAGCCTCATGGAAGAGTTAACAAAAGAATTAAGCATCGCTAGCTGGGAAGCTACCTTGGCTTGTGCTCCCTCAGCTGTTGGATCTTGGAAGGTATCTCCGAGCTCTTTAAGGAGATCCCTTTGAAGTCGGGTAAAATGACACAGGTAGTTTGGTGACCTCATAGAGAAGGACATTGAAGTGAACATTCGCTTCCCATATCTGTCCATCGTCCTAGACTCCTTGTTAGGGGGATGAACAGATGAAGAGGTCTCCGTTAACTATTTTTTGGTGGCTGCTGCTACCACCATAGCATCAGCAGGAACACCTTTCGAAAGGAACTGCTTATCCTGGGGTGCTGTAATGAATTTACTACATCTCCTCAGAGTTGGTTCCACTGTATCCGGAGCTGACCAAGCCTTTCGAGCCACCACTGTCATAAGTGGATCGAAAGGCGGAGACACCCAGGAGGTGGAAGGTCGGGAACCGAAAGCATCCAGAAATACAGACTCCTCCTCAGAAGGAGCTAGGGGATTCCAGTTCCCCCTCTGCTTAAGCATTTCTAGGATGTCCGAGAAGGAAACATCTTCAGAGAGCAATCTCGGGGACCCTTTTCGAATCATCATATCTGTATCAGAAGTGACAGACTCGGGGGAGTCAATGTGCTTCCTCTTACACTTTTTCTTCTGAGGGGGCTCTTCTGAGTGATCAGGAGAGGCCTCAGAAGATGAGGAAACACCCAGTGGGGTGTCCTGGAGCATCGGTTCCCTATACTTAGGGTCTGGAGGAGGAAAAGAGGTTGGCATAGGCACTACAGGGGACGAAGCCAGTGGGGCTGATAGTGGAGCATGACATTAAAGGCGTCCCTGCCACGATGCAGACAAAGCACCTGTTCCGAAGAAATATGAATCTTTCTCTGCACCGAGGGAGACTGCTCTGAGGCTGATGTAGGGGCCGAGCTCACCTGCACCGAAGCTCCGAGAAGGAGAATGGGGTCGGACAAGGGTCCGATGCCACTCGCCCCCTCGGAGCCGACGAGGGAGCCCCGGTGACTAGATCCCTCGATGGAAGGTACCACCGAGGGAATCGTAGCCGATGTCGGAACCGAAGGAGATAGAGTTATCGGACCCGACAGTTCCACTACTCGAACCCCAATGAACTCCGGCTCTGAACTCATTGGAGTTGGAGGAGGAACATTGAGAGAAGTGGATGGAGCCGATACCTGTTGAGGATGGCTGGACCACAATTTAGCTAGTGCCTGCGACTTTAGCAACCTACTGACCACTCTCTCCACATCATGATCCAACAGTCCAGAGGATCGAGAGGAGTGAGGGGATCGCTGACTACGCCCGCTCTGAAGTAAAGGAGACTGAGGAGCCGAATGCACAGACTCTAGTGAAGGGGACCTCAGCCTCTTGTGGCTCCTCTGATGGAGCCGATGGGGAGATTGTCTTCAGAACCGACGTAGAAGGTAAATCCTGAAATGAAGATGGCTCCGAACTTGGAGCCGACGGCTTAGTGGATTTAGGGGATTTCACAGGCTGTGAGCTCTTGGCCGGTGAATCCTGGGGTTTTAAAAGACCCCTAAGAATTAGCTTATTCTTACGCTCCTGCAGGACTCTTGGACTAAAGGCATGGCAAAGAACAAGAGTCCTGCAGGTGCACAGCGCCTAAACAATAGACGCAAGAAGTGTGCCCATCTGTCAGAGACATTTTCTGACAGCATGAGTCACACTTCTTGAACCCAGAAACCTTGGATTCCTTTGACATTCTTAACAGTAGAAAGAAAACCAATTATAACAATAACAAGAAGCAATATACAGTCTACAAAAAACACACCTACTAGAAAGACTATAGCTAAAGGTTTTTTTTTTATTTATTTTTCTTAAAGATAATAGGAAAGCCTCTAATTTAAACGGCTAACCTGACAAGAAGAGGTAGGAGGGGAGGGGTGGGAGAGAACTCTCTAAGTTAAACGAGTTCTACAAAAAGGAGGGATACTATAAGCTAAACAATTATCTATCACAGAAACAAAACTATCGCTAATAATAAAATACTAGAAAAGTTAAATTCTAGTGAAAAAGTTACACAAAAAACTCTATACAAGCCTGAGCCAGAAAAACGACACCTCACAGCTGAAGTGGCAAACGAGATCTGGGTAGCTATCGCTAGGCATTATGGGATAAGGGGTAGCCTTGAGCCAGTAAACAGCTATTGAAGATGGCCGAGTCGGAGCCGAGGATCGGCTCTGATCCCAACCAGCAAGAACGAAGGTGAGATAGACAACTTAACATTATAGAGTTATGGGGGAACTCACCCTGATAACATAGATAACACAGAGTTATGGGGCAACTCACCTTGATAACATAGAGGCCAGTCCAGAACAACTTAAGAATGGAATGCTCATTAGAAGTCCAGAATTAATGTCACAAATAAAAATGTAATCACAAATGGCTGATCACAACAGTGAAAAGCAAAGACTAGAAAGCACAGTGATTAAATATTGTTCTACTGGTAAATTCTCTCGATTTGACATCAGAAACATATGCCGGAAAGAAACTTTTGGTTATGGCACACATTCATGACAGAATCTTAACTGATGTCCTATCAATCTAAATATTTTTTTTTTTTTTTAAATCAATAGAAATTTAATTAATTGTTTAAGGGTATATACTATGAATTTCTCAATAATTGACTTAAAAGATTTTTTTTTAAGAAAAGTATTAAGAAAGACAGCGGCATTAGACAGTCTTCTTAATCATAATCCGGTAGAGGCTTCGAACAAAAAAGTACTTTGGCAAGGAATATAAAACACTTCAATCAACTTTATCAGCAATCCTGTAGATGTCAGAGTAAATGTGGGCACTTATCTGTTACTGCAAAGCTTAACGTGAGGTCCCTAACCAACTCTTACAGTACCATGTCAAGTTTGATTAAACTGAGTCAGTAATGACTGATTCTGGCAACAGCCTTCAAGAGTTGAACCTCCTGGAAAACCATATTTTAAAAAAAGTTAGACTCTCCTTGAACATGTGAAAGACCAAGAAATCATTCCAGAATAAACAGTTTACAAGTATGTGGTCCCCTGAAGAAGAGGTAGTAATAGATCCCATTTACATCTAATATTTCCAAATTTCCAAGACTGCTGGAGCTATGGTGTGGGGGAGAGCAAATAGATCTAGTCACCCAAAAACAAAACTGCCTAATAGAAATGTAATTCATAACCATTAAAAATCATACCAACACATGGTAAAATGTTAATAATGGACATGGAATAAATTACCCCTCTGATATAAAAAGGGGGCTGCGGAATGAATTATTTTTTGGGCAAACATATGACGATTAAGAAAAAAGAAATACAGCTTTTGCAGAAACAAATTTAAGTTTAAAGTGTTTTGGCAGCTTAAAAGATGCAATTTCTTTCCTCATAAGAATAACCTCCTGCCAGGTAATTACATGGAGTGTACATCTGAAAACACTGACAGACTAAGGCAAAATAACAGTTGCCAGAGTATATCTGATGGTCTTGAGTAAAGGATAATGCAGATGCAAGATTTAAGACATAAGCTATGTTAATATGCAAACACATATCTGCAGAAATCAACTTTGCTAAACTATTTTTACTCTTATTTATGTAGTGCTAGACGTACAACTCACTGTCACACTGTCCCTCACACCTCTGCATAAAAAGGGCTTAAGTTGCTCAGATTTGTTCAAAACATTGGTGAGCATTCTTCGCATTGTTAATGGATTCCAGAAGTTGAATCATGCCTCTAAGGCTTACCTTTAATTTATTAAAACCTAAATAATTTATTACAATACAGGTAAAGTCAAGGAATAGCATAATTATTTAAGGCTTGTATTAGGAAGGACTAAATTAAGTTTATCAGAATCACCATTTCCCAGCATTTGATTCAACTGTCACATTTTGACTTGACTTTTGACTTGACGACATTTGATAGTAAGGTGCAGCAGGTTTACACTTAACTGACAAATAGTGAAAAAAACAGTAAAATACGATCAATTAAAAATTGAAGATATGTTATTGGAAAACTCCATAAATTTTCTACCATCATCAGAGCCCTCTTTGCTCAGGAAGAGAGTGGTTGCCACGGCTTCTGAATGGTACATTTATTCTATTCAGACTGAGGTTACTATTGCTTGAAGTCAATCTGCCAGGAGTTTTACACTCATTTTCTGTCATACCTACTTCACTGACAAAATTGGTGCAGATTTCCCAAGCTTTCTTTCTATATTTATTCTTCAACAATACTTCTACAGCTCTTCATGCTAACCCAATCTCCTGCTTTAGTAAGTTTGGTCTTTTGAAGACTTCCAGTAAACGAAGCAGAATTTGACAGCATACAGAACCAGAATGCTCTAAGCAGATAATTTTGGACTTATTGAAGGATTTTCTCCACACTGCACCTAATACTTGGCAAAACATTAATAGTAGACTGTGAAAAAGACACTTCTCCACTTCCAGGATGGATTATTGATATCCAACAGTATAGTACAGTGGGGCAGAAGTTACAAAATAAATTCACACCTTCTTCAGAACAAAGTATTTGAGCAATATTATAGTATTATAGCACCGTATATGTTTTTTTTCTGAGACCCTTCAAGCCAACAGTAAACCTCTAATAGATTGACTATTAAACCATTAAACAGTCAAATATGGACTTATAACCCCCAAAGTACTACACATGTACACTCAAATTTCTATAAAAAATTGTAGTCCCAATTTGAAAATCATTACTCCAATCTGCACAAATCAGGTCTCAATAATACACTCTGACCATCTGTGATTCTCTTTTCTACTATATGTTTAAGCTCTCAGAATTATCCACATCCAAAAACAAGATTTAATTAAATGACCACTATGGCAAGAGTAGATAGTACAATAAACCTGTAAACAAGCTAGGTCCTGATGGATTCCTTGTGGAACATCAGCAGAAACTACCTCAGTACAGTAAGGACAAGTTATAACATTTAAAGAACTAAATTATATATGGACAATTTTGCACTACACCCTGGAAGTTTATTTTGATATCCTTAATATTAAAACCCATGGTTCGCCTATTCATTTGTTCTTTTTGCAGGCCAGCTCCATAAATTAGATATGGAATGTAAAGTATGTAAATGGATTTAAGATCTACAGTCAGTTACTGTGAAGAACAAATGGTTGACATACTGCTGTTCACTGAAATCAAATATTCTGACACACTAATCTACAAATGCACACAGAAGAGGAGAAACACATAATGTGTGTGTCAGTCTTTGTATTCTTCTTCTCTCTCCGACTGTCCAACATTACAGTTAGTATATTTTGGTAACTGTGGGAAGAAGCTCCCCAGAATGTGATAGTAGAATTTACATTTGTTGAGCCAATGTTAATGCATATACATTTGTTTGTAATTTGTTCTTAAACATCAGTCTGCACAAATGTTATCAAGTAAGTTAAAATGCATTATTACCCAAATTAGTTAATTTAGACCAATATGGATTACTCATATAGCACAGAAATTGTCTAATATGTTAATATTCTGTACTAACAAATCAAAGACTTTTAAATGCATATTGATGTTACAAAGATTGTGGTCCATTAATTTTTAGTCTGAAAAATAGTATAACTTCTGATAAGCATTATAATCTCCATATAACCCTTCATCTAAAGCAACCACAGAGAGTAGTTCAGTCAAAACACCTGTGAAGCAGTGAGGAGCTATGACTCACAACTAACTTCAACGAGTTACCAGCAACTCCAACAGATAAAATGGAAGCCAGTGCATGCAACTAAAGAATGAAATACAAATTTTAAATACAACATTTACATTATCAAATCAAATACAGTGCCAATTGTCTCCTCAGAAACTCTATGCTATTTTAATAGTGGCATTTTTACCATCACCTACATCCCCCAGAACACCCTCTCCCTGCACTAAACTGTGCAGACTGCGCCCCCCCCAGACAAAAATCATTCCTGGCAGGGGTCTGGGATCAACAAGTAGAGAACTGTCTACAAAATGGGTTCTTGGGCAGATCATCATCCTAAGTACCTTGCTGGCTATTTTGTGAGTTAGTGGAGTATCCCTCCTAATCACAGCCTGCTGTCTGTCAGTGAGGAAGGAACTATAAAACTAGGTGGGACACGATCAGCACTGCTTCGCTCAATCTTGTGATACATCCTCTGCTAGACGCCTCCAGCACAATGTGTCATACTGCCTCTCTCTCCTAGAATGGGCAAGCCAGAGTCAGCCCTTTCCTCTGACTCTCACAAGCCGTGTCTTTCGGCACATGAATTAAGTGATCTCAAGACCTCTAAGTGACAGTTAGGGCTTCACTGCACTGTGACCCAAAATCATCATGCTACTGTGTGCTTTCTCAGTTGGAAGATATGCATGTGGCTAGTCTTCTGCACAGCCACACATTAACATCACACAGAGTTTCTCAAATGTTTCAGCACTTGCTGACAACTTACTGCTTTTTACTTCTTGAACAGGTAAGTAAAGTGGTCCCTTCTTGGTGTTTTGTCATCCACAACTCAGAACATCAGAGCAAGGTTAAATTAAACATACATACACATTGACAATTTAGTGTAGCAATTCATCGGGTATGTTATGAGTAAGAAGCAGACTTGATTATAGGACAAGACTGAGCTCTCAATCCTACAGCAGTGACACTGAGATCTTCCCACAATGCCACAGTGCTGAAGACTAAAGATGCACTCCTTCAGCCTGTGCCTGTAACAAACAGTAATGAAACCTTGATTACAGCTAAGCTAACCGAAGTTCAACTAGCAGCTTGGGTGCTTGATAGCACAAGAAGTTAAGATGGACACGCCCATCAGGTGGGCCGTAATTCCAACTGTACTATCACTGCTGTTGTGATGACAGGGCTTTGGTTTGACAGTTGAGTCTTGCCATGATGTGGGGTGAGCAGGCATTCACAGACTAGGGGGCGTACATAGCCCTTGAAGTAACTGAAGTGCTCATATCACCATAAGGGGTGGGGCTGAGCCATAAAATGAGGAAAAGCTCTTGTGCTGGCAAGAGTACCCTCACTGCTGGATAGCAGGCTCACTGAGCAGGGGAAGGCTGGACAACTGGCAAGCATGGGGGCAAAATGGCTTAAACAAATGTACTTCACCAGTTGTATACAATCATGCAATTATTTATCATGTTTTTAAGAATGGGCCAACTTAAAATCTTTCTAGAAAAAAATCATGCAAATAACATGGAATGGTAATATTACCATTTCTGAAGAAGCTGTACAGTTTAATGGCCTAACAGGGGATCCCTTGTTCTCACTGTACTCTATTAGAGTTTATACAAGCACTAAGAAAAATTCACAACAACAATCAGTAGAGCTCTGACCTTCTAAGAATCCATAAATGGAGAATCCTGATAAAACAAGGATATGACAAGGAACTGGGTACTAGTGGGAGAAGGTTGCTTGTTAGGTTTTGCTAGTGATATTGACTAACGTGACTTAAAAGCATTATGTGTTGAACCTCATCTAGACAGAAGCAAACTAATAAGCTGATGCCAATTCATTTGACAGAGAATAACAAAAGCACTGTAATAACATACCCAATGCTTTCTTTGATGCTGTAATGTCAAAGTTGTTTACTTCTTCAGTAGTAGTAGTAGTTTTTTCTACTTTCCTTATCACCTTCAGTTTATTCTAATAAATATTTATGTATTTCATTGTTAATTAACAGGGTAGGAGAACTGTTTCAGCCATGATCCAGGAAATGCAGGCAGAAACATCACATTAAACAAAAGTGCATGTAGATTAAATATTAAAGATATAACATTATAAAGCAAGCAGATTAAAATATGGATAGTCTAAAATATAATCAGTATGTTAAAAAATGTACACTTAATATTAGTTGGGTTAAAAGGACTCCTACAAAATACACCAAAAGAACAGGGAGAGTACCTGTTAATAAAAGGATAAAACATTGGAGCATGTTCTATTATGAGACATAAAACACCATTACTTATAATTTGACATGTAGGTTATCTAATGAGAATGTGCAGGAGTAGAGTGTTGTGTTATAAAGTGCAGTGCAGTATGCAGGGTGAAATAATCATAATGTCTAAATAAACATAGTAAAATGAAAAGGAGGGGCTGTAACATTAAAGCACGCAAGACTAGTTGGTTGATATGTTCATAGGTAGGTCCTGGGCTATCTGCCTGAGGGCATTTATAAGCCTAGCCAGAGTGTGTCTGCTTTCACCGCCCCATTGATTAATTAACTGATCCTCTGTCAAGCAAGAGCCAATGAAGTGATCCCAGGGGTGTATTTTCTGTTACCCATCCACTCATCAAGGTTTCTCTTGAAGAGTGTTGGTGAGGGGCTCTGCCTAATGTAGTTTGGAATTTTGTTCCAAAGCATGGGGAGTCTCTGGGACAGGAATCTATCTCTCCAGCATGTTCTATTTATTGTTGTGGCGAGGTTTAGCTCACTAGAGTGCGTGGCTCGCAGGGACTTGGATTTTTTTAGGTGGAGCATGTCCATCAATTATGAGTTGGACATGGCTTTGTAAGTCAGGCAGAGATCACCTCTGAGTAAGCGATATGCCACTGAGTACAGCTGGAGTTTTTTCAGTCGAGCTGCATATGACATATGTTTGAGGCCAGTAATCCTCTTGGTGAGGTACTTTTGTGGTCTTTCCAGCTGTTGGAAGTGTCTTGTGAGGTACATCCCAAATGGGGCATTGTACTCTATGATGGGTCTAATGAATGACAAGTAGAGGGGCACTATAACCTCTTTATTTTTAGATGTGAACCCTTTAGTAATTAGATGGGCCACAAAGAAGGATTTCCTAACTACTTTGGCAATATGATTGTCAAAGGAGAGATTACTATCTACCTGGGTCCCCAGATCTCTTATTACCTCTTCTGTATTAAAGGGGCTGCCACCTATGTGGTAATTCGTGGGTGTTTTGTTTTTCCCAAACGGGATGACTATGCATTTTTTGGCATTTAGCTTGAGGCCATGACTTTGACACCAGGTGTCTGTCTCAGTAAGGCACTTTTGGAGGATGGTCCGTGTCAGCCGGAGAGTCAATTATGGCTCCTAGTTTGCAGTCATCAGCAAACTTGGTTATCCATAGTCCTCCTGTGTTTGCCTGTACTTCTGAGAGGTATATGCCGAACAGTAGGGATCCCAGGACCGAGCCTTGTGGGAACCACTTATGACTGGTTTAGTCTCGGACCTGGAGCCCGCTATTCTTACCGTGTGAGTTCTGTCTGTAAGCCAGATGGCAACCCATCTCATGACGTAGGGGTTTATGTTCAGGCAGGTGAGTTTTTCTGTAATGCCAGAGTGGGGAATGGTGTCGAAAGCCTTGGTGAGGTCAAGGTAGGCTGTGTGAACCACCTTTCCCTCATCTATGGCCTTAGTGACTGTCTCGAAGAAGTCAACCAGGTTTAGTAGGCATGATCTTCTCTTAACAAAGCCGAACTGGGTCGGGTCAAGTGTTTGGAGGTTCCCAGTGTCTTTGTTAATGAGTTCCATGATGCGCTCCATAGCCTCGCAGACCAGGCTAGTCAGGCTTATGGGGTGATAGTGACCAGGGTCAGTTGTAGACCCTCCTTTGTGGAGAGGAATAACTGTTGTTGTGCACCATTCTATGGGCAAGTAGCCTGTGGAGAGGCTGAGGTTGAACAGCGTGTTTAGGTGGGGGGTTAGTTCATTCTGTAGTTCGTGCAAGACCCAGCCTGTGCATCTGTGATTTCCAGGACACTACACTTTTCCGGTATTGTTGTGGGCCCTTTTGGGGGTGAGAGGGGGTGAAGTTTGCACTGACTCTATCTGCCAGGATATTGGCAATATCAGTAGGTTCAGTATATTTTGTGCTATTTTGCACTAGTTCAGTGCATATCTGCGAGTTGCCACTTAGATTCTTAACATAGCTAAAGAAGGCTTTGTGGTCATCTTTTGAATCCTTGGCTATTTTTCTTTCGAAGTTAGCCTTGGATGATTTTATGAGGGACCTTAGTTTCTTAATGATACTGATCAGGGATGTCTTTCCTTCTTGAGATTTGCTTTTCTGAACTAGTTTCCTCCTTCTATTGTATAGCCTGTTTATGGCAGGGGTCCACCAAACTGGTTTCCTTCTCTTAGAGGAGTGAGTCTTGGTTTTGTTAGGGATGGCATGATCCATGCATCCTTGTAGGTGCGCATAGAGTGCATCTGTAAAGGTTTCTGCATCTTGGGCAGCGTTATCCTTTAGAGTGGGGGCTTTGAAACTTACCACCTCTGTCTTAAGTAAGGTGAAGTTTGCTTTAGAAAAGTTTTTTTTACTGTGGTTTCCTTAGTTGGGGGTGGTGGTGGGGTGTGGACATCCAGAGTGATTACTTTATGGTCTGATCTAACCAGTGACGGGTTGACCTCCGGTGTGGAACACCTGTCGCCCATGTTGGTGATGACCAGGTCCAATATGTTTTCACCTCTGGTAGGGGGGAGTTTACCAGCTGATCCAGGGTGTTTGAGTTGATGAATTCCAGAAAGCGCTGGGCCTGGGAGTTTGTACTAGAGTAGTTTTCCCAGTTAATGGTAGGGTAAATGAAATTACCCAATATCAGGGTGTTCGGTAGGACCTTCATGTTTTCCAGTGTCTCCACAAAGGTGGAGTGGTGGTCCTGGGTCATGGAGGATGATCTGTAGCAGGCCACAATTTGCATTGCAGATTTGTCTGATGTTAGTTGCACATGGATGATCTCAGAGGTATCATGCTGCGCCACTAACCTGGAGGTGTAGGTATCCTTGGTGAATATGGCTACACCCTCTCCTTTTGTGTTTCGGTCCGTGTTCTGTGGCCGAAACGTGTGGTATGAGTTGTAGCCCGGTAGTGCTGGGGTGCTCTCTGGAGCCTTGAACCAGGTTTCAGTTACTGTACAGATGTCGACGTTCTACATACTGACGAGTGTGAACATATGCATTTTGAGATTTAAATACATAAATAAAAACATCAAAATGTTATTGGTTATACTGGAAGCTGCACTAAATACTGCAATGGTATTTGACTAGTTTGAAAAGGTTAGTAATTATCTGAAAATAATAGCATCAATAAAAAGATTAAAGAACAAAGTGATAAAGTAGCCAACTCTTACCATATGACTAGGCTGGTGGCAATGCAAGCTCTGTTTTGTTTGCAGGTACAGTAGCTCATGACTGACACTCCAGGTAAACTTTTTTTGGAGAAGCTAAATATCTTAAGTATGATGAAACGGTGTCCTTGTATGAGGCTGATATACTCATTACAATCAGGACTGTTTTATTTGAGGGAGATATCAATCTGCATAATTCTATGTGGGGATTGGTTATGTATCATCTTACGAGTCATCACTGAGTTTTGGAATGACTTCTTTTTGATGAATATTTATGTTATGGTGAGTTCACTGAAGTGAGCTGCATTTTTCCAAAAGCTGGTAACTTTGAGAGTTTTTCCTATTGTGATAATTTATGAAGGTGTGGGCATGCTTGCTCCCTTGTAAAAAAGTGTGTGTGTGTGTGTGTGTGTGTGTGTGTGTGTGTGTGTGTGTGTGTGTGTGTGTGTGTGTGTGTGTGTGTGTGTGTGTGTGTGTGTGCTTTTGGTTTACTATTTGATATGTAATTTTTCAGTAAAAGGTGAGCCAAAAAACACAAACTTTTTTTGGCAGCTCCTAGGTAAACAATTACTTATCAGTCATTGCCAGACTGTGTATGGCTCCAGCTGTGGAGGGCAAGACTCTTCCTGCTGATAGTCTACATGTGGGAGGGAAACAATGATTACTGCTAAGCTGAGTGAGGGATTCTGGTTGCTGTCATGCTGAGAATGAGTTTTCTTTTTTCAAAATGTAGCTCTTCTGACAAAGAATGTGCTACATAGTTTGATACCTGTCACGCGTCACAGATCACTTCTGTTGTACATCCTAGAAGTTTTTTAAGTTGATGTGCATACCCTTAGCAGAGAAGCAGAAGTCTGTGTGGTTTGCTTCAATTACTTTTCTTGAAACGGGTTCCATCACTGCTGCTTTCATGATAACTTAAGTGTTTCATGATTGTCAGAAATGTTACTGAGATGTGGGGTGCAGGCACTAGCAGAATACTGCTTCTCAGAAAACACACAATCAGTATGGTTGACCAGCTTTCTACTGCACCACAAATGTGAAACAACATCCTTCCCCCTATGTGCCAGGCCTCATTCCCTAATTAGTGATAGAAGTAACTTCAAGAGCACAGAAATATCAGGAAAAGCAAAACTTCAGACTGTTAGTCATTTGATAAGGCCAAAAATGGTGTGAATTAATTTTCAGAGATTATCTCATTAAATTGTGCACCATGAGATACAAGCCGATACTAAGGAAGACTGTGTTATCTTACCCACTAGGTATAATGATGTGTGCTATGTTTAGCAGACTCTGTAACAAGACTAGAATGTGTACCAAATTCCAGAATTGCAGAACCTGCATGGCCAGCGTTTGTCATTTAACTTAAGGGCAATGCTAAACCCAACATTAGAAGTAGACAGGTACTGTTGTACCGTCCTTAACATAGACACTCTCAGCAGAGACCCAGGTACCTTCATGCATATGGTTCCTTTGATCACTGTATATCTACTGTTGCTAGGAAAGTCTTCCACCTTTCACAACTAATTAATGAAGACTTCTCCTCTCACGCTAAAATCATAATCAATCTCCTCTACTCATTCTTCATCAAGCTCATACAAGAGTATACTGTGTCCTTTAGCATGTATTTAGCATGTACCAGTTGAAGCACCCAGCGGTTTATAACAAAACAAATCTCTGGTATGACCTTTCTTAGTTATCCAGAACATCTAAACACCCTGCTTCTCTTCTGTAATTCCAGCAGACCCCTATGTGATGACCAAAACTGGAAATGACTCAATCTTGACAGATTTATCAAAGATCTGAAAGGCTGGTAGTAATAAAACACCAAAGAAGCTACATTTCTATTGCAAGATAATGAAGACTTGTTGCCATGACAGACATTTCTCCCAAAGAAGTCCCAGTCTCTACAACACGTTCCCACTTTCTCACTTTCTGTGACGCAAATCACCGTCCTCTCTTCCTGTCTTCAAATTATACTTGTACAAATGGATGGCTAAATGCAAATTTACCCCAAGCCTTGCCCTCCTATCCCTCATGGATGGGGGGGGGGGGGTTACTAGTAACTGGATAAATAATTTCAAAGGGACTGCAGTGGTTGTCCTTGAAACAGCTTAACTGATCTTACTTGCCTGTTAGCTGCCCAGCTGTGTACAAGAAACATGCATGTAACTAATTCTATAAGCACAGAAAAAGAATAGGATGGTAGAAAGGAGAGATGCGTGAAACTAATTAAACATTCATTCTATTTAGACTAAATAAGCAAAGACTGGCTCTTCTTAAATAACATTAACTTTCATTATCAAATATTTGAAATTGGGAGGTTGGCGGAATCTAGGTCATTGAGTCAAAGGGGTAACTTACTGAACCAAGAATAAAACCCAATGATACCTAGGTCAGGTGATACAAGTCTAATCTGGAAAATATATTTTGGTTGACTTGTAGTCATCAAACAACAACTGGCCAAAAATAAATGTTGCTTTCCAGGAGATCATGCTTGAGCACAGCTTGTTTAAATTAATCAAAAAAAATCTTTTTTTTTAAGTTTAAAATACAAATCATAAAGCATTCACTGAATTCTCTTTAGCAGCTTGGTAGGAAATACAAAACACAGTGCTTAAGGAGAGTGAGCTAGTGCTGCATATGGCTGCAAGTCACATCCAAAATAGCCAATATCAGCACCAGAGAGGTTTCGATACACTATAAAATGAAAGATTTTTTCGGAAGACCAAAAACAGGCAGATGTGTTAGCACAACAATGTTCTCTAGTAAATAATATGTACTCCTTCAAAACCAGAGTTTGTACATCTTACAATAAATATTCATATTATTGTTTGTAATATAATCAGTTGTCATAGTGACAAATGGGTGGAATCTGAACTGAACTAGATACAACAGGCAAACTAGTTCTGTATGTTTTCTGGTTAATCGGAAATTCTACTGACTGTAGAATGGTACCCCCAAGTTTTCAAATGTACTCAAGATCCTAGACATAGGCTGGGAGTCAAGTCACATGTAGAACAGCTGCAAGTAAGTAGTGGGGTATAGAAGATACTGCAGATCCCTCCAAAGAACACGTGGAAGAATCTATACTAAATATTGAGTATTGTACAAATGCATTCTTTGATTTTCACAGGGGATCATCAACTGGCTAACTTAACACACTTATGAATGGCGGAGCAATCACAAAGCACAGTAGAATGGTAGAGAGGTAATCAAAAAGCAAAAATATATGCAGTGAGGAAGGAGCAGTTAAAACTAGCTGGAGTAATTTAAAAGAATAAAACTTCCAGTCTTGTGTCTAGTAAATAACATATGCAAGATTTTGCAAAATCTCAATCAAAAAACAGGTACATGGGGGAAGATGTAAAAGAGTGAACACTGATTACTAACAGGGAAGTTTTTTTCAGAAGTTTGTTGCAGCGCACACTATAGATATTTCATAGCAACAAAAAAGGCATTATAGGGGTGGCTAGAGCCATAGCCAGTATCTAGAATCCCAGGGGCGACAGGTGCAAGCCATCTCTGGCAAAGCATTGTGGTTTGTTGATCATGTCATCCCAGGCAGACAAATACTGGATCCCCTTAGAATGACACCAGAAGCTTAGCCAATTGTTAAAGTCAGTCATTTTGTCCTTGTACTGTGGTATCATTCTGGGTGATGGCACGATGCTACTCAGGACTAGGGTCATACCTGCCTGGGCTACAAGATCAGATAGCTCCTCCATGTCCCTTTTCATGTAGTCCAGGGGGTATGTCTCAGGTCATTCACACCAACATGGACAATGACAGAGTCATATTTGTACTTGCTGTGGAGTGACTTGCATGCGTTATGTGGTGGATCCTGGCACCCTACAGGCAGCTGACAGTAACTTTCTCCTTGTTTAGCCTGGTGAGTGGAACATCAGTGTGCCTGACTATAGAGTCACCTATGACTAGATTATTGGGTACGTTGTTATGCCTTATGGGCTGTGGTTGAGTGGCACACTGAGTTTGTGGGCTATGTGTCATTTGGGTTGTGTTGGGGGTGGAGGTTGCTTGTATTTCTGCTTTGGTGGTCCCTGTTGCTTGGGCAGGTTTTTACTGACAGCCTCCCCAAATGTAGGTGTGTGTTTTGTGTTTCTATGTGTGTGTTTTGGTGGTGAAGGTTTTGAGGGAATATGTGCTGAGTGTGGTGTGGTGCAAGTGTTTACCTTCTCCTCTTGACTGTCTAGTCCAGTCTTGGGTGAAGAGAGCTTTGCTTCCAGTTTGGCTATATAAGTGCATCTCTCACAGGTTGTAGTGTTGGGTGGTAGGAGAAGAGGGTTGTCTGTGTACATGAGGCAATTGCTGCATTGCCCCAATATGCCCAGATTCATCAGGTAGACAGGAGAAAACACTGGGAGCTGACCCTTAGACATGCCTGGATAGGTGCTTATTTGTTAAGTACTAGAAACTGTTTTCCTCTAGACAAGTGAGCAAAGTTGAGTGCTATAGTAATTTGTAGCTTATTTAGTGCTTACAACAAGTTCTGAACAAGTGCTGAGCTCAAAGAAACAAATGAGTGCTGAAACTAAAATCTGGCTAGTTCTAAGAAACAAAATTAAGCTAGAAGGCTTCCCTCCAATACAGAAAGGATTGGGGGCTCAGAAGCTTACAAACAGTCCTGGATACATCAAATCTGTATCTGGACTAGACAACTTATAGGAAAGGCAGGAAACAAGCTTAGAAAACATTTTTTTGTTTTGTTTTGTTTTGTAAAGTGGAAAGGGGAAAGAAGGAGCAGAAGCTAACTGGGTTGGCCATCTCGAATGTTCTCCCTGGAATAGGTAGAATGAGGTAATGACACTAGACTGGGAGGAGTGTCCCAGATCAAATTTACAGTAGGGGTGGGCAACTGCAAAGCCACCAACTATAAGAACAGCATACAAATAGGGAGAGAGGGTGGGAAACAAAGTGCAGAAATGTTTCTCACAGCAGAAAAGCAGCAGTTTTAAACAGATAAAGGAGCCTCTAGATAAAGCTTAAATTATTTAAAGCAAATAAAGCAATTATGGGGTCAAAGTTGTAAGGAATATGAGGTTACATATACAACACAAAGCCCAATATTATTTCAAAAATGACAGTAGACAAATTATGTAACTTAAAAGCAGTAAAATGTACTGGAAACCTAGAAATTATAATGTCATGGTGCATAATTCTCTGTTTATCCTTCTCAGTACTTCTGTTAACATTTGGTAAAAAGAGAAACAATTTTAGCACCTTTAATTCACTGCATACTCCATAGCCTTGTAGCTAGTTACCAGTAGCGATAAGGAATAAATTTGACAAAAAAAAGTTTACTTTTCAATTATATTTTAAAAGAAAATTGCTTCTAGTTGCCCCTCAGGCAGACTCAAACACTGCATTTAACAAAAGCACAATAAATGGCATACCAAATTCTCTAAAGGTCACCTAAAGAAAAAGGTACCCACAAATTGAACAGAGCAGATTTTTCTAGTAATTGATTAGTCATACAAAGCACAAAAATTAATAAGCTACAGTTTGAATTCTAACTGCATAATAATCTACAATTTTTGTGTTTTAAACACAACTCACATCACTAGATTGCTTTGGAGCACACAGCTAAAATAGCATTTTTATAAGTGGTCTATTCCTACCTTTGCATAGCTGTGGAGGTTTAAGCACATATCCACAATTTCCGTTCTGCAAAAATTTTGCTCGATTTAACTGCATCATACGACCCTCTGTTTGGTAGTTTAGTGCCACTGAAAAATGATACATTAGATATAACAAAATTTCCAATAAACCTAAGCAGTCACATCTACTGTGCCAACAATCAGAAAAAGGCAAAACATGTACTGCAAAAGACAACATAATATGCAAACTTCATTTGACACCAGTTTTTTTTTTTTTTTTTTTTAGCTAAATTTGGTGACTAGAATAAGCACCATTATCTTCAGAAGTACTTCTCGATTATCTTCTATTCTTCAAAAGCATTTATTTGTTTAGCAGATACAGAAATAACGTGTACTTTATTAAAGGACTGTAGGATAAACAGTAACGACTGGTAACTTATATAAACTGATACAAAATATACTGTTGCTAATTATTTAACAGATCAAAAAGTAAATTTTAATGTAAATACAAAAAGACAGTACTCTTCTTAAAACTTATTTTACCTTCAATGCTTACCTAACTGACAGCCTACATTCCAGTATTCTTGGGGATTAAAGTTGCTAGAATCTATCCTGTATGCAGAAGGATACAACCGTATAAGCTGTTTTTGGTTATACACGATAAATTGCTCTGGTTTCTGGTGGACTAGGCCGTGGGCTTTGGTCTCACAAAATGATAACACATTTCCTGTAGTCCCTGTAAAGAAAAGATAACATTTAATAAAAATAAGTATAACTATACATGAAATGAGGCATTTTTTCTGAGAGGTGTCTGCTATATATCAATAAAAAAGCCAGAGAAATAATTAAAATATGCATCTATTAACCATACAAGGTGTTTGTAAACAGTATACCTATAGAGTGACACCCTACAACAAAATGATAACAAAGTATTTCTGTTAGTAAATAAAAGGTCACAAATCAATATTCCTCTATGTGCCTAATCACAGAAACTGCTTCTTTTTTGTACCCCAAGTAGGACCTAACTCTATGTCTTCTCTATCTTCACTCAATTGGCTAAGATGCCCAGGGTAAGTGACAGCCCTAAGGCACAAGCATTCCTTGTCCAAGAATCCTTCATGGGCTCAGCCACTCATAGTGAGAGTTGGATGGCAGGAGCAGGTCAGCATTGCTGGTCATACACAATGGCATACCCCCTTACCTCTGAGAGTTCCCCTCGGCTCAAAGTGTGATTGCAAATGGCTGCACAGGTTTGAAAGATCTGTGATCCACAGGACAGATACCTAGTGTTCCCATTAGGGGTCACTCATATGGCGAGCCAGACTCCCCACCCTCCCTTAGAATGGGTGAGCAAGCGATGACAGCCTCACTCCCACACCTACTCCTACAGGCACCCGAGCTTCTATTTGAACTTGGGACACATGCATTGTGGTTGAGGCTTTATCCATCTACGGCATGGAGCTGCTACAGAAACAGAAACAATTAAAACAGTTACATTATGATGTTTTGATGAATTGTACTCAATGCAGCTGCAGTGAAGGAAACCAACGTATTACAGAAAACCAAGAACAGATGGGATTTCTAAGAGAAATCTGCCAAGCAACAGCATGAAGGAGATGAGCTATTAGTCAATACATTTACACAATGACAATGTTTTAAAACCATACATAAAAAGCTTATGGTTTTGAAAGCATCTCTGTACTCCAATTTTATAATATGTACCATTAGGAAAATGAAAGTGTTTTTATTTTAATTTAGTTAAAATGTTGTGGTCTTTCATCTTTTCCCGGTTAGGGGTCACCACAGTGGAACTCCAGACCGCTAATGATTGGCAGTAGATTTTTACGTGCTGGCTTGCCGGGCCTAACACACAACCTTCAATGAAGGAACGCCCATTCACGCATGTCGCCACACAGAAGAAGCTCTAACTGAGAATTGAACGGGCAACGTCTAACTGTGAGGTGACAATGCTACCGCAGCACCATCACCTAAAATAATAATTTTAATTTAAAATGTACTGGATGCCTTTGCTTGTAGGCCCATGTCACAAATGAAGAAATGTGTACAGGATGAAAAATAAAACAATTATCCATCTGACTTTCAAATAAGAAAAAAAAATGCTTCCAGAAGTGCACCAATTTGGGAGTTTCTTTACCCTTAGTTTTTGCTGTCAATAGCCTACTACCCACTACAAGAAACAAATGTTTTGTCTGGCATCAAATGATAATGATTCCATATTCAAATATTCTGTGCAGGTATACATTCCTAATGTACCAGAAGTAGGCTCCCTGCATTCTTACTCATTTGACAGTGATATTGTCAATGCACTTATATTCTATTTTTGAACAATGTTTGAACCAGACTCACATTTACACATATTTAAAAGTTTAATGAAATACACAGTAATGCTCAAAATATAAAAGAAATATCACTGCATATTTGCATCTCTATAGTCCCCTTTCCAAATTAAGATACCCCTTTATGAAACAGTATGTAATTTCTTGAAGTACCACATGATAATTACAAAATGATAGAACTGGCAAAATACTTTAGACCTTACACTACAGTTATATTTAAAGTACTGTTTTTTTTTCAGTTGTACAGTAATACTAATTTGTAGGTCAGTCAAAATGTTTACTGTTCCAATTATCAGTATATTTATATCTCATCAAACTACTGTTTTTCCATTCACTACTTAAAAGATGTCAATGAAGTTATTGTTAAATTTCCCATAGGATAAAAATGAGGGCCATTAAGCATTGCATTCTAATCCATGCAGTGAAGTGTGTGTTAACTCCGTGCAGCTGCCGGCAGTATTGTCAGAAAAGGAAGCGATATTTCCAGCTAACACCTTTAAGGAACCAGCTGTATGTTCTCTGCACTCTTATTCCTTTATCCAGTGACAGTGCACTTTCTGTTTTTGAACCATACTTGAAACAGAACCTTGTTTTACAGTTCTTCAGTCATGTATGTTAATATGCCAGCTTTATAGTCAGTGTGAGGGGAGAACAGCTAGAAGCAAATTCTTAATGTAACACCAAGTATATACTGTTATGCCGAGATGGACAATGAACAATCTCTTCTAAATTGTTCAACAAATGTTAATAAAACATGAGAGTATCAGTTGTTAGCATGGCAATTTTCATCTCACTTATTATTGTCTAACAAGTGGACTTTCAGTGAGCAGCCTTTCCTGAAACTTTTTGATTCACTTTTTCAGAACTACTTTGACCTGCATGGAACGAGATCAAATCACTGACTGCTTCTTTTGCAAATGGTAAAACACTGTCAGTAAATACAAGACAGTTGCTACACTGCTTCAACAGTCCTACTGTTAGTAGATTGAAAAGGAAGGAAGTAGATATGAGCCTGCTGGGACACAATGTTGGCAGTGCATTTTTAATCACTTTCCCCATCATAGTGTAGCCATGGATTTGGTGAGATGACAGAAGATAGTCAAACAATAATTGTCTAATTCCATGTTTGGAAGATCCAAGTCTGTCATGAGCATGAACTTTTCAATTTCAGTAAACTCTTAAGGTAGGTTTCAGTACTACAACAGTCATAGAAAGGGTCTATAACATGTGGTTACTCTGAATTCTTATTTATCTGCTGCACGTGACAACTCGGCATGTCCTCATTGTCTACATGTGTCTTCATCAGGTGCTCCAGTTTCCTCACACATCCCAAATATGCACCATAGGTGAAATAGCAAACTTCTAAACTGGCCATAGGTGTGTGTGTGTGTGTGTGTGTGTGTGTGTGTGTGTGTGTGTGTGTACTTGCATGTGCTTGTTTGCACATGTCTGCATTCATGCATACTTGTGTGTGCATGTGATGAGTTGACACCCAAGATGAGTTTCTGTGTAGCTCTGGATGCCCTGCTTTGGAGTAGGTGAGTAATCAGAATATGGTTTAACATTTTTAAATGTGTCATGTGCTTACACCAACTAACAGTTTTAGCTAGCTCCAATGCAGCTGATTCTTCCTTCTTTCTTTTGAGCTGGCTCCATCTCTTCAGAAAATTATAAAATAGGATGATATATTTTTAGGCTGTAAAAACCAACAGAAAATAGTGCTTAGTCATTATGCTCAAATCTTTTATTTTAGGCAGCCATTTGTCAACTAATATTTTACTTATTCTTGTAATATGTGAATATGTGTTTAAGCAAATGATTCTATAGCCAAGCGATAAATTGAATGTCATCTGCCATGCCCCCTCTTTGATGTATTACTACTAATGCTAGTTTTATACCTTAGCCCTTGAAAATGTGTACTTTTAGAATGTATAATGTATGAGAGAGTTAACAATGAGCCCTTGTAATCTAAGCAACATTTCACCTTACTAACCTTTAGAAACAGATTAGTACGTTTGCTATCTCAAGTCTTTAATGAGCAGTCAAAGTTCTTTGGTAATGGAATATTTTCACTGAAAATTCTAAATACAGATACAAGTCTAATTAAAGCCATTTCTTGCATTTGAGCAAAAAGCAGAATTGTACCCTACAGCAAGTGTTACTAATGAGTTACATGTCTTTGTCAAAAGTTAAAATCTGTTTCTATGTAACTGCCCTGGATACTAACTATATTTCTGAATGATACTGAATTAATTTTAGTGCCACTGTGACTCCCCAAACGATGCATCACGCTAACAGTATTAACCTATTTCAACTGATTTAAATGCTCTTGTTAGCTAACAGCACACTTTCTTAGAATCAGATTTAAAGCGATACTGTTCTACCAAGGTAGTACAATATTCAAAGTACTCACAACAAGAAACTGTATTTGTGAAAGTATCACACACATTGTAATTGGCAAACTTCCTGACGCAAATGCCTTCAATCCATAAAAGAAAAGAAAAAGTTAAAACATTAAGCCTTCCTCTAATCTCTGAGTTAGAAATTACCCAGAAAGAATGACTGCCCTTAATACTACTACTACTACCAATAATAATAATAATAATAATACAGTATTAATGACTGCCCTTAATACTACTACTACTACCAATAATAATAATAATACAGTACTTTCTTTGAAACAGCCAACTAGAAATCCATTGCATTTATAAATTCATTGAGAAGTGCACCACAATTATAAATGCATGGATACAGCAAAGAAACTATAGCTTTTAATAGTTTTACATATATTCATATTATACTGAGATACAAATTTAGAGATGTGCTCATGTTTTAAGACTTTTATAAAACATCTGCCTTATAGACACCATTCAAAGCTCTCAATGTTCACATTTAGATGCAGCATCCGATGTCCCTCAAATGATGTGATCTATCTAAATCATAATTTCCATTTTTTTTCTACAAATGCACGCATGCCAAGCTTTGTGTCAATTCAACAGGAATGCTACTTAATGGGTATTAACTCAATTCCAGATATATTTAACCCAGTTCATCAATGTACTGTGCTAACATTCTTGAAATAACTTGCTGTTGAAAGCGAGTTTCCACAACTAATGCAAAAGAATGCAGAAGAAAATCTCTCCTGTTCAATAACTGTATACTAGCTTGTGAACTGTGGCCCAACGATAGACAATGAGTCCAGTCCCAAAACTAATGACAACAACCAAATTCAGGAATCTATGCTTTCCTTAATGAAGGAATACTTACAACTTTGCAAGTTTCTGTGTGCGTGTATCATATAAGTTATTTATGAGGAGTCTTTCTGCAGTGGGTAACTGATTATTCATCTAATATCTACACTTTGGCACAGCTCTCAGTTCATTTTCATGTCATACACATGCCCAGGTGGTGTGCTGCCTCTAAGTCACACTACATTATGACATCAAGTGCCTAGGCTAGGAGGTATGCTCAGCCCTGCTTTATTCGGTTTAAGCCCACTCAGTTCAACAAGCAAGCACTAACTATAACTAACTACATACATAAAAGAGTACAAGAATTACTTGTCTGACTTACAAGAAAAGTCATCTCTAGCTGCAGGATGGAAAGGAAGAATAGCAAAGTAGAAGGGCAGGAAGATAATGAGCAGCCATTGCAAAAATCCCCTTCAGTTAATCTTGAGAGTATGTATTTGATATATCTGACTTTACAAGTCAACAGCAAATGGCAACTGCTGACAACCTACCAAACAATAGCATTTGGTGAGTAAGGTATTGGAAACAGGTCAGAAAACATGACTGGCACTGTATGAATCATCATCATCAACACCCTTTTACCCATTTTGTACATGGAGCTGGTGTGTCACCTGTTGCCATCTCTTTGTTTTCAATGTCACTCTCCTGCCTTCTTTGACACTCATGCCTGACTGTAGCAGGTCTTCTCTCACACAGTCTATCCATTTCCTTGCTTGATGCCCTCTTTTCCTCTTGCCTTCTTCCTGTCTATCCTAAATCTTCATCACCAGATTATTTTCTACAAATGTGTCCAAACCACTGTAATCTGTTTTCTTTGATCTTTTCTGCAATTGGAGCTACTTTGACTGTTGCTCTTCTGCCCTCATTTTTGTGTCTGCTCTGCCTTTACTGCCGAGGTTTCTGTACCATACAGTAGTACTGTTGCACCTCACTTTTCAGCTTCTTTGGCATTCTTCTGTCATACACTGCTCCTGACAATCTGTGCCAGTTGGCTGCAGCCCCTAGCTCTGACCTTCTCATTCAGACTTTTCTTCTCCTGAACCACCCCTCCCAAATACATGAAGCTGCTAACTTGTTCCACTGTTTTCTCTTCGTCAGTTCTCAGCTTCATTTTATTTCTCCCATTTGCCGTCATTACAACTGTTTTATCTATACTCACTTTCATCCAGTGTGTCTCCAGTTTTGCATTCCACTTCCCTATCCCTTGCTGAAGTTCTTGCTCAGAGTCTGCCTATAATGCCAAATTGTCTACATACAGCACTCTGTTGATCTGTCCCTTTAACCTTTTTGCTAATGTAGTCCATCATAAGTATGAAAAGCAGTGGGCTCAGGACTGAACCCTGATGCACACCCACTCCCACTGGGAACTCCTCTTTGAAAGCAAACAGTGTTCATACTTGAGTCATTGGGTCCTTGTACATACCCTGCACTAATTCTACCAATGTTTTTGGGACTTCGAACCATTGCAGGACTACCCAGATCAGCTTTCTTGGGACCTTGTCTAGGAATGCCTAGTAGGACTCTTTCCTCACTTCTAGCTTCTCCTGAAGTATCTGCCTAACTGTAAATATTGGGTCGGTTGTGCTACATCCTGATCTGAATCTGAACTGCTCCCCCATCTTACTTTTTACTACTCTGCTATTTATCAATAACCTTCTCCAGAACTTTCATGCAATGTGACAGGAGTTTGTTACCTTTGTACTGCCCACAGTTGTCAATATCGCCTTTGTTCTTGAACACTGGCACTACTATGCTTATTCTCCAATCAACTGGGATATGCCTTTCTCTTCACACTGCTATGAGTAACCTCAGGAGCTATTTCTCTACTATCTCATCCAACATCTTTATCACATCTGTGTGACCTCATCTGATCCTGCAGCTTTCACTGACTTCATTTTCCTTTAGTGCCATTTTTACTTCTTCTGTGATTGGCTCCTCCTCTTTTCTCACTGTAGGCTTTGTCAGAGGCCGTAGAGCTTCTGTGGGATTTTGTTCATTCAGAAGTTGCTGGATGTCTGCCTTTGGTGTCCTGTAGACTGGTGTGCAGATTGTTGCTGGCATCCTTTATGAAGGGTGTCTGACTGTCTTCTTTACATTTCTGCCTTTGCCTTGCAATCTGACATAGTTTCTCACTGCCACCTAATGAGTCACTTTCCAGAAGCTGGTAGAGTGGCTCTGATGCCTTGTTCTTTGCTACTGTAGCTCCTTTCTTAGTCTACTTGTTAACCAACCCATCCTTCTTTCCAGCCTGGTCAGTCCTTTCTCTCTCCCACTTTTTCCTGCATGCCTTCTTTCTTTTGTTGACTTCTTGGACTTCTACATTCCACTACCAGCTTTCCTTATGGACCTTATTCCATACCTATCTTGCTGCATGTCTGTTTTGTAGGCCTTACATATGCTGTTTTGATGTGCTGCCATTCTTCTTCAACTCCGTCTAGTTGTTGTTCTGTATGAATGCCAACAGTTAAGATATCTTTGAAGCAAACACTAGACGATGCTATGCCTACAGTGGAGTGGACAACAGCCTAATCAAGGGGGGTAATGATGTGATGAAAAAAAGGAGAATGCAGTTTGCAATCCACTCAGAAAGAGTTCAACAACTGTCATCCCTCTTTGTACACATTAAGGGAGACAACTGCTGTATTTTGTAAAATTGTGAACTCTCTTCCAGTACCTGAATTCTACCTTGGAATGAAAATACGATTAATGGACTGTTTAACGACAGTTTTGAAACCACTTTGGGAAGAGAACATGGGCTACTTCTAAAAGAAATTTTATCATGGAGAAAGACAAAAATAATGGCCTGCAACTCAAAGGTTTTCTGAGTACAGATGACAGCCATCAAGAAAGTTATCTTGCAAGAGGCACATCTCGGAGCATTAAGCCAGACAAGGTAAACAGGAGACATGTAAGCCTATAAATAAAATTCAGTACTCAAGAAGAAGCATTCTTCAAATAAGATGAAGATGCATAACCTCTTAAAGAAGCCAATCAGCTTATTTACTAACGACCAGTTTCCAGGGGACTGCCCCCGAACTATTCCATGTTATTTGGTACCCTGTATGTAAATGCCCATATCTCAAAAATGGTCTGATGTATTCTCATAAAATTATCAAAGAATATTACTGGGATAATTACCTGGAGATTATTAGATTCTGCTCATAGCATCTATGACATCCCTCCTCTGGGCCAGTGATCAAGGAGCTTCAATCTTCACCAGTGACACTGGTGGGGAACGTTCACTTTGATAGAAAAATTGATGTACACAGAATTTTCTGATGCAGCTCTCTGCACCAAGCACAGTTTCCATTAAGAGTACACAGGGAATGCACACTCCAGTCCTGGGGCTGGACTTCCCCTCCAGGCCCCAAATAAGACTCCACACTGACCACTTCATAGTTGCATCCTCAGCCAGGTGTTCCAAAACAAGTCCTCCACCACTCTGTGTGTGAAATCAGGTCTCTATGTCCCTGTCCCAAGTATTTGACACACACACACACAAACACACACACCTGAAAAAGGCTGGCACAGACTTACCTGCTATGTCACCTCCAGCCAGACTACAAGGTAGATACTGCCATCAGAACATCCACAAAACCAGCTACTCTAAGGCTCTTACCAGGGTACCCAATTATACCTAGTAAAATTAATACTTATACAAATGGCAATGTCTAACTAAGCTGCATGACTTTCAGGAATGTGAAGCCACAGTGTCACTAAATAAATGCAAGTGCTCTCAAAGGTTAAAATATTTTCTAAAAGACCAGCCACAATGAAAGGTTTAGATATATTTAATAAAAAATAAATATGACAATACTAAATATCTATTCACAAACTGCAGAGTTTCAACTCACAGGAAATATGAAAACAACACAGATGGAAAGATTCAGACAGATGCAGAAAAACAATATTTAATTAATCTCACTATATTTTCCTAAGTGAAGAAAGAATTACTGCACCCTGCTTACTTGCTAGAGCAAGGCAAGATGAAGGTGAATGGGTGTCTTTGATGTCAGTTCCAGTAACAGAGGGCTGAGTGCTACTGACACATCTTTCACTAGTATCTAAATATAATTTCAGTGCTGACTACAGGATGACATTACATGTGGTCACCCTACTCTGTGTTTCCCACACTACCGCCTCACTAGAAACGTGAGCCAGGATCAGGCACAGATGTGTCACAATACACATCTAGAACTTTGCTAAGACTTATTACAGCATCTGGAAACTATAAAACAATTCCAATCCTTTTACCCTTCATGTAGAGACTAACTAGCCATTCTCTGGCACCCCAGGCTAGCAATTAGTTCACCACTAAGCACAAGAGAGTAGGATCTCAGCCCATTTTTCTCACAGACGTGTTTCTGGCTGCATTCAGACTTGTGAGATAAAATCTGTATGGCCTAAACCAAGTTATTTAATTTCAGGTTATTCTTTTAAGGTTAGATGGACTGAGCTTAACCCTTTCACCTTCAGTATCCTCTGTTAAAATATATACATTACGGCCTGACATACATGTATATTTCTTTAATATCCAGTGTGGATACATTTTTAACACAAGCTCTGTACAAATCAGTTTGATATTCATAAGACATAATAGTCCTTTACAAACCTCCAGCTAGCTGTGCTGGCATAGGTTACACATGCACTGTCCTACTTCCCTTGGCACAACTGGCACTACTTCACTTTATCACAGCATCAACAACCAAGACACAATTGCATCGTGAATTTTCATGGACCAAAATCAGTATTAATATGTTTTTATGGCAAATACACACAATGAATGAAATAATTTAAGCAACACAGTAGTGCAGCATTTACCACTGCTTCCTCAGAAAACTTCATAACCTGGTTTGATTTTTGGCTAGGGTGCTTTCAGTGTGAAGTATGCATAGCTCCACTGTATTCATGTAGGGTTTAGTCAGGTGTTCCAGTTTCCTGCAACATCTCTAAGACATGCTGTAATTGAACTGCCAATCATCCAACTTGCTTGCTGATGTCTATCTAATTTATGAGGAAGTGAGCGAGTATGGCTATGCTTTCTGTGATGGCCTGGCATTATATCTGGTAGGGGTTTCTCTGGCAACAAGCAGTGAGTGCAGAGGGACAGGTTCTGGCTCTCCAGTGTCCCTGAACTGGATAAAGGGTGTAATCTGATAATGGATAAATGAAAAAGGACATTTTCAAATAGAAACACATTCTATTTAGGAAAGAATTTACAAAATCATCAAATTATGTTATTTATAACATTTACATTTGTCACGCTGAGATAGATATATTTCACTGTCCCATAGTATTCCCTTAGCACTTAAAGTTTTGCTTCCAAGTTTGCAGTAATAAAAATATTGTTCTCTTTGAAGTACAACATTTTCTGACTTCTAATACAATGGCACCTGAACACACACCTTTTTATATTGAGTCAATCACATGGCATCACTTCCTCACACTTCTTAACTTCCATAGAGGTTTAATGCTAACCATTCCATTTAGACCAGGTGACTTATCAGCTCTTAATGTATTAATCCGTTTATACTCAGCATCCTTAGTTAGCAATTTTATATCTCCCTCTCTAATACTGTCACACAAAATTTGCAATACTGCAAACTAAAAACACTGTTCGATTCCCTTATCTCTTATACGCTTAAAAAAACATAAGTTTCTTCACTGTGATGGATTTCAGGCATATGATCTGATATACTCCTTGCTTGCACACCAAGTAAGCATGTCCACTTGGCCTATCAGCTGAACCGATATCGGATTGCTGTGTGAGTGGACCTCAAGTGCCATTCTGCAGTTTTAATCTTTCCTCTATTTCCTAGAGATCCCTTGGTAGTAAGCTCTGCTTCCACTTCTTCAATGGTTCTCCTGAACAATGTTTCCACCCCCTTTATTTTCAGCTAGTGGAGGTACAAGGGGTAGTAGTCTAGACTGGTCACACACAATTTCTAAAAAGCTTTAGTCTTGTAATGTCAGGAGTTTCTCCCACATTTCCTACCACTTTGTTTGACAATTTTTGCTTTCACATCTGAATTTGTATGCCCCGATAAGTGTATGTTTGTATAGACCAAGATCAGGTACTCCCCATAATCTACAAGTCTCTACTGCTATCATCTTTTCCCAGGGAACAGTGTTTTTTTCCCTCAAACTAAATAAATTATTTTATTTACCTCTTTATCTTTTTATTTCTTGTTCACCAGGATATGCCAGTAAGCCAGCCCTAAGAACAGGGCTTGAGAAAAGACATGCCATTGTAGTACCATTACCCTTTGGTCTACATCTAGGCCCAATATGTTCTACTGTTGCAAGGTATTGCATATTTTACCCAAAACTTTATTATATGTCCTTGACCCCTCTAAGTTATCTTATTTCTTCTCAAACCCACATAACTGGGTTATTTTGATGGATGTTTTCCTGGCCTAGCAGGTCAATCTCTCTTGCTTGTGTCTTTGATACATTAACCTTATAACACCTGATAGCTGGCCAAATGTCTTTAGTATCTCAAACAGCTTCGGTAGGTCTGTGTTTGGATGACTCAGGATAAGAGTATGCCATCTGCAAACATCATAATTTTCAGCTGGAGTGTTCTTCACATGTATCCTAGTATATTTGGTGGTGTGATTATTTCTGCTACTGACTCCAGATATGTAGTGAAAAAAAGAGGAGACAGAAGGCATCCCTGACTGGTGCTTCTTGTGGTGAGAAATGTTTTTTTGAGAAGCTAACTCTAGTTTTTAACATGAGCAATCAATCCTCCTAATTAATCTGATAAACGTTTTCTGAAATCCTCATTTTATCCAACATTGCAAATATGAAGCCCAACTCTACTCTGTTGAATGCTATCTTAGCACCGAACATAGCAAAGTAGCTGGGGTTCCTTGTGGATTTGCATCCTGTAAAATCACTGGGCTGGCTATTAAATCTTCTGCCTTCAATAAAACCTGTCTGGTCTAACAAGATTGGATATACGCTTATTTATTCTGTTCGCCGTGACAGATATGAAAAGCTTGAGGCAGCTTGCAGTAAGTTTCTACCTTCTTTGTACATGACCACTTCTTGCTAAGAATCAGGAACTTCCCCTGTTTCCAATACCTAGATAAATAGCTCATCCTATATTTTTAATAGTTGTTTCCCCTGCAAGTTTCCAAACAACTACGGAGATGCCATCCAGACCAGTGGATTTTCCTAAACCGTGTGTGGACAGAGACTCTATCATTTCTTGGTTAGTTATTGAATCCATTAAGGTTTTCATTTGCTTGCTTCTCAGCCCTTTGAGGTCTATCTTACTTGGGTAATAGGCCTGTGACCTGGTATCTGTATTTGTTCTCATATACAACTTTCTGTAAAAGTCTCATAACATACCCTGGAGCTTCATTAGCCAGGTTTTGAGTTTATTCGTTGAAGGTTGTGTGTCAGGGCTGGCAACTCGTCACGTAAAAATCTACTGCCAATCATTAGCGGACCGGAGTTCTGCTGTGGCGACCCCTAACCGGGAAAAGCCGAAAGACACAACAAGTGAGTGCATCTAATAGTTTAAGTATTCTTTCAGTCTCTTGTTACAGTAATTTTATAGCTAAGGCTCTAAGAGCCTTGGGTAAGTTTGCAAAATACATCCCCTGGATTGATTTGCTTCTCAAAAGAATTTTGTTAATTTATTTTTTCCTGAAGTTGTTTTAAAATCTCAATTCAGTCTCTTCTTCTGGTATTAATTTGCTCCGTCTTAACTGCAGCATTTAAGTCTTTTTCCTTATTATCTCTTATCATCCCTTTTCCTAGCTTCAGATCTGTTTATTTGCTCTATCATGTCCTCTTTGATACTGTCCCATTGGTACGGGGTTATCTGACCAGCTTTGTTTACAGGTTCATAGTTGTGTACTAAACTAACTACCACCAGAGCCTTTTTTAGGCCTAGTCATGCATCCCAAATCTCTGTCAAGTCCTGGTACCCTTGGTAAGTGTAAGCAGGTGACTGGGAGATGAACCATTTACAAGAAAGAGCCTGGAAGATAAGACATTTACAGGCTGCTTATGTCCATTACAGAGACAGGTGCCAAGCCAGGGATCAATTTCCTATTCTCTACCCAAATATCTTACAGAGAATTTTCTCTTTTATTTTACTTTCACTAGTTTAAAAATTGGAAATCTGCAGTGTTTGTCCTGACCTCATTTCCACTCTGAGGAGGACTGTTCTGAATAAAGCATTGGACCTTCTTCTACTATCACAATTAACTCTGTTTTCCCATATAAATGCAACCTCTGACAGTTCTTGACCATGTTTTAAATCTTCTTGAGTAGAATGTGTACACCTTGTCCTGTAAGGTCCCTGCCCTCAACTTCCATACCTCTATTTGGCGTATTTGCTTTAGCAGGTTCCTGGTCATCATTTTCACCCTTGTTAATCTCCCAGGTGCCCCTATGCTTTAGGTACTGTCCCTATGCTGCACTTGGTTCCAGTCCCCTAAGATACAAAAAGTACACTTCTAAAACCTCACCTTTGCATTGACCAGTTTAAACTTGGCCCTGGACAGGAGACAAATTGCTATTATTTGCCACACTTGACTATATAAATAACCCTTGACTGCAACATATCTCCCTCTACGGTCATCAAAGCTGTTAATCTTAAACATAAGCCCCTTGTTTATTAATATTACAGCCCCCATCTTCTAGCCCTAATTAAGTTGATTCTGCTTGCATTTTAAACCACCTTTTTATTAACTTACATCTGTGTGTTAAACAAGCTTCATTTAATATCATTATATCAGCCTTCTCTCTCCACAAAGGTATTCCAGTAATCTATCCTATTTAACCAGACTTTTCAATTCATTAACATTCCAGGTTACATTCATATTTACGTTTGCTAGGTATTCCTTCTAGATATGGTGAGCCTCTCCATATTAACACCATCAGTACTCCATTTATTTATTTTAACATTTGTTTACCGGGAACGTCCGACTTGAAACAAAGCCAATTTTCATCGGAGGCCCAGGAAAAAATGTTCCAGATACTTGTCTTTGTAACATGGGAGGAAACCAGAGCACCTGGAGGAAACCCACATAAATGCAGGGACGACATGCAGATTCAGCACAGAAGGCCCCCCGGCTGAGAATTGAACCGGAGGACCTCTTGCTGTGAGGCGACAATGCAACTGCTGCACCACTGCGCCGTCCGCAGGTGCTAGTGTAATTACTTATTATATTTCTTAGTATTATTGTTGTTTTCCTCTGCCATATTCAATCTTTGCTACAGCTATCTAAAGAGATATCCATTTCCCATTCTTTTAATATTTACAGCAAAGCAGTTAAACCTTTTGATATTAGAAAGACATATACATATGCACATTAAAAGTCTTATAAGGCATGGGAGTTATAACCTCAAACTGAGCTCCGTATACAACATCCTGATATGCATGCCTCTGTAGCAATGAAAAAAATTGTTGATAGGATTGTGTTTGTGATTAATACCCCCCCCCCAGTCCAAATGAAAAATTTCCATTGCAAGTGACTCCCATATTAGTCATGAGTATAGTACAAAGGTCTCATGTTCATGTTCTCCTCTTGGAAAATTCAAGCATAAAGTTGATGTTATCTAGCCATTTCTCCTCATGCATCTCTCGTTTGTTGTGCTGTTTGGCTATTTGTGATCTCCAAGTAATTTTTAAACATGGGAAGATTCTTCCATGACTGCCTGAAGAGCCCTCTTGTTGGTTCTGGTTCAGCGATATGACCTTTTCTTGCTGAGCGCTCTGTACAGCGGCTGGTGCCTTCTCTACATCAATCCCTTTTCCCTCCAACCTCTTTACAGCTCCTTTTGGATCCTCTGCTGTTTTGGTTCCCTTCTGTAGGAATACGTTTCAAATAGCTGGGTAGATCACCTTGACCCATACACTTTTATGCTTTGCTAGTTTACGTAGCAGGGTGAAAAGCCATACCTTTCTTCCATGCCAACTGATTAGTGTTGGTCAATGAATATTCTTGCTGTTCTACAGGGAGAGCACTCTCTCATTTATTTTATATGTTTCAAAGTATGTTATAATTTGCCTTGGGTAGTGGCTATCAGGTGACCATCCCATCCTGTGGGAATCCACTAAATCTGAGATTTTTTTTCCTTCTACCTCAACTTAGCTGGTACCTTACATTTTCTTCCAAAAGATCCATCCAGGTTTCACAGACTACATCCAGCCACAGCTATTTTTTGGATGTTATCATGAATTACCGCTGCATGACTGCTCAGTACTCCCTCGAACACTTGAATTTTGGTTATAGTTTGTATCAAACTTTTCTACGATTGCACTCCATCTTTTTATTTATCACAGAACATCTTTGGGTGTTACTTGCTCTGCAATCTCAGATTCTCCCTTAGTGCTCATTTTCAGTCCTTGTTTTTCTGAGCACGTCCCCTCCAATTGTTTATCACTAGTTTCTGGATGTTTAGACTCATTTGTATTATTTTCCCAAACTTCAGGAATATTCAGAAGTAAGAATCTCCTGGCTTACTTCAGAAATATTTAATATTTGCCTGCTGTGCCTGGATAAAGATGTTTTAGTAAAAAAACACTGCAGAGTACTGTGGTGGGAGAAGGCTGCCTCTCTCTATGGAGTCATATAAGGAGTGCTGAAAGTGCCCAGTTCTGACTCAATGAAGGCATTCTATGAGAAAGATCTATGGGTGAAGGAGACTACAAAGACCTATAAACAAAGGGATGCTGTAGCTAGAAAAGTTACCAGGCAGTCCCTCGATGATGCTTTTAGCAGCAGGTCATCCAGGTAGAGAAAAGGATAATGCATTCACTGAAATGCATTCACCGACAAGAATTTGCCAAAATGGTTAGCACTTTGATGAACATACTAGCTTCAGTATAGACCAAACTACAGACCATTATACTTTAAAGTGATGCCTACTTAGACAAAACTAAAGGAAACTCTTACGTGGACACCTGAGACTAATGCACTAGAATGCATCCCTTTTTGTCCACAGCACCATTTAGATGCAGAGTGGTAGAACGTGCATGATCCCTACTGACAGATGTCATTCAGAATATGATGCACCAGATGTGCCTGCTACAGTCACTGAGGTCAAGAATGAGGCAGAAATCTTTTGTCATGTTTGCAACAAGGAAAATTACAAACCCGTTACCTTTTTCTGAAGGAGCACCAGACCACCCTGTCACACTATAGGTTCATAGTTAGGTACTAGGCAATCAGTGTGCAGACCATTACAAGCCTAGAAAATAGCCCATATTCTGAAGTTATTCCAGTCAGAAGGATGGCAAGACAAGACAGACCAGGGGAGAATCTGAAGCTGCTCATCCAATTCTGCTAACCTTGAAGGGGGCAAGGGTGCTTCTGCGGGTCCGATGTCTCCCAAGTTAAATGATATGCTTAGACAAGTACAAGCCAAAAGGAACATTACATTCAATAATGGATCTGATGAAGCACGAGAAAGGGAAATTAACACTTATTTGGAGCCAAAGGAAATGCCTTTCAAAATCAGATGAGCCACGTATAAGGCTTTCCAAACTACTGTGGAGAAATTATGGTGAAAAAATAAGGACTTGTCAACAAGAATGTCTAGATCACTTACAATGGTGTCTGACTGGAGGATAAATTACTTGCATGATATGTGAAAGTGTTTTATTTACCTACAAAAAAATTGCACTATGTTTTGTCACATTTAATTTGAGACCACTGCCCTTACACCAACTGTTAACATGGCCTAACCTATGCTGCAACAATTATTCGTCAGAGGAAGACTGAACAACACCAGCTAGTGTATAGTTATCGGCAAGCTTATATAACCACAGGCCAGGACTGCTGCTCAGAATATCTGAGGAACAGACCCCAGCTATGACAAAGCACAAATATGAGTCCTACATTATATTACTGACAACTCTTCTTGTTTTTTGAAGGGATACTGGCGACTCTACCCATATATGTTCAATCAGACAACGCAGCTAGCCACCGCACAACAAAAGGATTTATATTCAGGTTTACAAGTCGCTTAATAATGCTTGCTTAGAAAATGGTGTCAAAGACCTTGACCAGGGCCAGACATGTTGTATCGTACTGCATGACCACCATCAACTGATTCAGTGAACTTTTCAAACAAATTAATGAGTTCAAAGACACAGGACCTTCCTTTGACAAAGGTGAAATGTTGAGGGTGCAGGGTAAAGAGAACTTCACTGTCCAGATCAATGATACAATATGCTCCATACTGGCAGACACTGTGGTGCCCTCATCCTCAGTAGTCAAAACAATTTGGTACTATTCTTTTTGGAACAAAAATGCTTTTCAATAAGTGTCTCCTTATTCTATGACACAGAGGAACTTAAAACTGTGTGTCACACCTCCTGTAATAGCACTATCACATACTATCACAAGGGCTGTTTCCAAGTGCATCCTTTCATAACATTCCACGTAACACCTTAAATTTGTATTCTGTGTAAATTATGCTTAGCTCTCTACCATGCTGGGTATACAGGACACCCAGTTCTGCTAGCTTACATTTTTAAGAAAGAATCCCAAGAATTTTTATTTTTATTTCTTCAGCTGCCTTTCAAGTCCTTAACATTTTTCTATAATATACTTAACATGAGCAGTGTATGTCTCACCAATACTGAGATTGCTTTTCTGAAATGATTCTGACTCTCTCAGCCCATGCAATGTGATTGTTTGGATTGCCTGCACCAGACTAGTGATCTCAGTATTGACCCTCACCATGCACCCCATACATCCTTAAGTGCCTCCACCCAGCTGATCTCTATCAGAACCTGTTACTGCTGACAATCCAAAATCGACCCCAATGTAAAGACATCTGTGAATGACAGCAGTAAGAGTAACCATTTGAAATGTCAGAACTGGCTAGACAGAGAGTCTTGACACATGAAGACTGAATGGCTGAAAAAAGGACTTGCATATACTAAGTCTGAGACTGTCGCTTCTCAGATTATTCCCTTTTCTCCATGGTATGGTGATCTTGGAGTTAGTATATATAAATTTTGGGGGCATGGAGCATGTGTCCCCAACACTGGGAGAAGCAGGACAGCTTGCGCCTCCTACAAAAAAAGAAGTTTGAAGGAAAAAAAGTGATGCTTGAGATTCACTCTTCTGCATGTTTGATCTTTTTTTCCCCTCACATGTCAGCACTCGGCATTTTGAGCGCCAACATTTCAAAAGGGAGCCCAGCACCAAGTCCATACTTCTTTTAATGGATCTGCAAAAAGGCTTAAGTAGTCACCAGGTTAGTCCATTAGATCAGATATCAGCATCACAGGTCACCAAATGATGCAGTGTCAGTGGCAAGAGAGTTAGCGCACACACCTTTGGAGCAGAAGGCTATGGGTTCTATTTCCACAACAGGCAGCTGGACTGATGACACTGCAGTGCAGCATGAGGGGGGGTGTTGATGCACTCCTGAGGGCGTCATCTTTCAAATGAGATGTTAAACTCGGGTCCCATCTACTTGAGTTAGCGGCAGCTGAGGTGGATGTAAAAGATTGCATGGCACCCGCTGAAATGATTAGGGGTCCTTTATTTTACACAACATAAACACATTATTTACATATTTACAGGTACATATGTACAGATTTCTATTTTTTTTATAAAAGTTATTATTTTTCTAATTGACCCAAATTCCTTATTTCACAACCATAATTTAATTTTTTGAAACATAAATGCTACAATCAATTTTCCATTAAACAAAATTTCATTCAGTCTTTCATTGCAAATAACCCATACTACAAAAATAACCTTTCTCAAGCAGTCATATTCATATCTTTGTTTATGACATTAATATTCTCAAAGCATTCTTTTTCACACTTTCTCCACAGTTTCACCACTCTTTACATTTCAAAACACATACTCTGTTGTCTCTTCCTTCCCACAAAAAACACACTCTTTCAACTTTCTTTTTACACAACATATTCCCATTTACTGGTAACTTATTTACTACTAGTCTCCATAGGAAATCCTGGCACTCTGATATCTTGGTACACCATACTTTTTCCTGACTTTAATGGCTTTAATCACTTTTTCTGGTAAATTCTTCCATGGATTTACATAATATTGTTTCATCACATTATTACAACACATCCTTCTTTCTCTATACCGTCATTTTTTTTATTTTCCATGTTTTTAAATTCATTCACGTATTCTTTTTTCTTATTCTAATTACGTTCCAAATCTCTTTGTACTTGTATTTAAACATTCTCACATTAGTCTGTCATTCCCTTCCATTACCCAATTCTATACAAGTTTAAAGAACAGATTAAACAACTGGGTTTAGTAACATCAGACCCATTCATCTTCACCCATTTACAACACACCTCTTTTCACTGGGTTTAATCTTGAACCCCACATGAAAAAAACACTGATTGCACAATTTATGTTTCATATGTGGGATCATATAAACACGAGACATATACAATATTGTTTCGATTAATACAGAATTCACCAGATAAACCTTTTCCTGAATGCTGGTCTATACATCCTCCACAGAAGACATGTTTCTTTAATCAAACACTCCCACTGAATCATAACTACACCATTTTCCCCAAATTGTACCCCTAGCAAAGACACCTCATTCACTGAAAAATACATCCTGCACATTTCAGCCAAACCCTTACCTGTCTCTTTATATATTCCCATTTCCTTTAAACATTCATTCCGACAAATCAACATCTTCCTCATCCACATTTGTTGTTAGTAACTACATCTAAATTTTCTACAAGTCAAAACTACTGGAATCACCACCTCTTTTTTCACATATTAAACAACTTTCATTTTATATGTTTTGCACTCAATGATGTATTCAATACCATTGCAAACAATACTGCACTCATGGGACATCCTTGGCTTATAGGACACTTCATGCATGTTTCCTTACCTAGCCACACATTCCTAACACTCGCACTCTATTACTGTGATACACAGACATACAAACACTCCTAATTATACAATGACCCCCCCCCATTAATATTCCAAAACGTGCACGGGTTTAACATACCGAAAGGAAGATCTCCGTTGTTTTTTTTAAGCTATCTCGCTATGTTAAACTCCTTTAACATAGTGAGACACCTTTTAAAAGGTAACAGAGATCTTGCTTTCTCCATTGCTTCCACACACAGCTCTGATGTACTGCGTAAGCATACGCATGCGCAGTACATCAGCACTGCCACAGAATATCAGACAGCTGCAGAAGGGCAGCACAGAGGCATTATACAATGCCATTATTTAAGAAAAGTAAGTATTTTTTTTCTTAAATAATGTCATTGAATAATAGCAATAACCCACTTCTGGGTGTGGGTAATGCTGGATTTACCCATGGTTGTCTTTGTTTGGCCACTCGGGCTTCATCCTCGTGACCAAACCACACCAACCGTGGGTAAATCCAGCATTGCCCACACCCAGGCGTGGGTTATTGCTTAATTCTATTACCTATTCCATACTTCAGAATATCATCCCACAAATCATCATGTCCTATTGTATCCAATGCCTTGCTAATATCACCTACCATAAGTTTCATATCTTCCCTTTTACTTATAATATCTTCCATAATTTCTCTCAACCAGTAGCAGTTCATGACATCCCTTCCCTTTTATACCACATATACATTCTTCCATAATATCCCTCATCCTTCTTTCCATTCTCCTCTGCATTGTTCTCATAAAAAATTATATTTTGTGTGAGGGAACTCCATTTTTTACTTCATTGTTCTCATCTTGTTAATACCCCTCTGCATAACTCTTCATAAACAAGTCCTTCCTTTAACCATTCATTCAGTACATTTAAAAACATGCTCTTTGGCAATGCACTAATTTCTTATGCATTCCATGCACGATACCATTTGGGACTGGCACTGAATCAACATTTACTTTCCTAAGTATTTCATCCAATTCACGAATAGTACTATCTTTTTTCAGATTCTTTCCTTAACTCATTCTAGACTTTATTTTACTTCCTATTCTCTCTTACTTTCCTTCTTTTTACCCTTATACACATTTTCCCATGCTGTACTACAAAACTCATAATTTGCTCATGTTCTTTTTATCTAGTCTTTTACGTTTTTCTTTTGCTTCATTATACTAATATCCTCCTTTACTACATTACCCAAATATGCAGACAGCTCCTCTCATTCTCCCTTGTAAATATTTCTGCCTAAACAGTAATGCCTTAATCCTTTTTTGATTTTTTTTATACATTTCTTTTTCCATATTATGAAATTCTCTTGTATTATTCTCAAATACATTTCTATATATTTTATCGTACTTCACTATCTCTTCCCTTCTTGCATCATCCTTTCTTAAATTCAACCCACCATTCACACCAGTTTTTATAGAAGTCCTTCATGTTTATATTGTCTTTCCATAACTGTAATACTTCTCACTCTCCAATTTCTTCCCATAATCTCTTATTTATTCCCTTTCCTATTTTAATATGCTCCCGTTCTTCCATTCATTATATCCATATTGCCAAATGGTCTGAAAAACATGCCACAGCTGTATCCCATCTTCTATCCTCAAGCATTTTGATAATAGAAAATATTCAATTTCAGATCCAAGTAACCCCCTTCGATCAGTCTATTGACTTTTGTTCCACACAGTTAATTTACCATGTTTTCACTTCCTGTATTATTTTTTACATGTTTCCCTTTCTTTTTACATTTCCCCATAAATCACAATTAAAGTCCCCTGCAATTATAATTTCATGTTAACCACCACAGACTCATACTTCATGAAAGAGATTATCTCTCGCTTTCCTTGTTAGTTAAATGTGCATATAGTACTATAACTCTATAAACATGTTCTCTACACCTCAGATCCACAGCAGTTAACCTTCCATCTAATATTTTCACTTTTTTATATAACACAGCTACTCCAGACCAACATTCACTTCCTAAGCTTCATATTTCATCCTCACTGTTTTTTTTTCTGTTTGCAGTCTTGCTTTACTTATTAGGAAATCTATCATCATTTAACAGAATAACATCCACATCACATCACATTTAGCACACCATTCCAGTATCTCTATAATGTTTACAGTGTTAATAATACTATTTACATTTAATGAAAGTACTCTAAAGTTGCTGCCTTTCCTTCTTTTTAAGTTTAGGGGAAATACTTTTAAATGTTATAAAATAAAGCATCAAAAAGGAGATGGAACGAAGCAGGAAGTCAACTTGTAAAAAGTCCTCTTAAATTTATTATCAAAACAACAATAAAAAATAATAAAATATCTTTGTAATGTATACAGGATAAGCACTTTCGCTATAAGAGCTTCTTCAGATCATAAATGATACATCGAATCAAATACTTCCTATATATACATCCTTTCAAATTAAACAACCTATCATAAACAGGTATTAATCAACCCTTAAAGTGGAACCATTCATCTTAACATTAAAAGACAACTGTGAAACGAGAAAGCCTACCTATAACACTTATAAAACATGTGTAACACCTATAAATGCATCAAAAATAAACAACTAACAAAGATAGAAACATAAAAACGTAAAAACATATAAAACCATCTACACCAACATGTGAATATGTTTGGATGTGTGTATGTTAAAGAATACTAAAATGCAAAAAATGTATGTATGTGGGAATGCGTCACCTAGATGAATTACCTAATATTCCTACGTTTCCTCAACATAGGTTTGATAGAGGCCCTTTCATTTAATCCAGAGCCACTGTCTGCCCTTAACCTAATTATCCATTGACTTTCCTTGGATTCGGTGTGATTAATGATGTCACCTCCACACTTGGTTGGGGTTATGACCTCAAGGACCCTGAATAGAAACCTATGCATATTCCCCTGTATAGACACATGCTTAGCCAGGGCATTATGTGCTGATCCCTTCCTGATGTGGTAGACATGTTCTCTGACTCTATCTCTCAAGGCCCGATTAGTCTTACCCACATAGAAGGAAGCACAGGCCTGGCAAACTGCTAAATATACAAGGTTACTGGTCATACAATCGGCTGCAACACTCGTAAACTCAATCCCCATATCTGGATGCAAAAATGTAGTGGTAACATTAATGTAGGAACAAAAATTGCAATGTCCACATGGTTTTGTATTTCCATCCTTTCCATTATTCCTAACATTTCTGGGATAACAAAGCATCCTTTTCAAATTGTTTCTATTTTTAAACAGGAACCAAGGTTGTTCCCCAACAATATGCCTTAAATCACTATCCACCTGCAGAATAGACCAATGCCTGTTGATGATGTCCCTCACTTCATTGTGATCAGATGAAAAGAAGGTGGAGATTTTGGTATATGATTGTTCCTTGGTGACACCTACCCCCTTCTCCAAGGTAACTGGTCCAAAGTATGGAGCTGCTACATTGGAACGTAGTTTAGAGGCATCACCCAGATGTTTATTGACCTCATTGATGTCATATCCCCTCTGAGAAAACCTCTCCCTAAGATTATTGACCTCCTCTACAAAACCTACTTCTGTAGGATTCAATCTGGACGCTCTAATGCCTTGCCCTTTGATAATGTTTCTGAAAATATAGGCCGGATGCATGCTCGACCTCATCAGTAATGTGTTACAATGACATGCTTTACGATATATCCCTGTATTGATCACACCACAGGGCAATTTCTCTATAAACAGATCCAAGAATTCTATCCTGTGTTCAGAGAACTGCATGGTAAATTTAAGAAAGTTGGTCAAATTATTCATAATATTGGCAAACAACTCAAGTTGTTCCCTTCCAGAGAATAAAATGGTCATCGACAAATCGTAGATAAAAGACCACATGTTCCTTGAACATTGCCTCTTGGAATAGCACTTGGTACTCCCAATGCACCAAAACCATGTTGGCATAGCTATTGGTGCATGGGGTACCCATGGCCACACCATCATGCTGCCTGTAAACAGTTTCCCCGAACATGAACAAATTGTTCCCTAATACCAACTCAAGGAAATGTACTATCAAGTCAGTCAAAACCGCTGAATAATCACTATGTTCACTTAGATACTCTAGGACATATATAAGTCCTAGTTCATTAGGAATTATTGTAAACAAGGATTGGACATCAAGCGTTACAAAAATATATCTGTCTACCTCCTTATGTATCTTTAGACATTCATAAAGTTCAATCAAGAACCGTTTTAAATCCTTCAACACAGATTCATTCTGATTTAAAATAGGTCTAAGATGTTTCTCAACAAACACTGACAAGTTTTCTGTGACCCACCCCGTTCCTGAGACTGTAGGTCTCATAGGTGGGTTA
Source organism: Protopterus annectens (assembly GCF_019279795.1). Taxonomy (NCBI): domain Eukaryota; kingdom Metazoa; phylum Chordata; order Ceratodontiformes; family Protopteridae; genus Protopterus; species Protopterus annectens. The sequence continues at coordinate 762,576,648 of NC_056734.1, read as the reverse complement.
CTGGCATTTTTATGGATTTTGGGAAGGTCTTGTATAATGGGGACTAAGGGTGTCTTAGTGGTGAGGTATTCAAAGAGCTCTCGGTCTATGATACCACCTCTAAAAATATCCACTAACGTCTCTTTCACATATCTAATAATCTCATACACATCTCCCATGCTAACAACTCTATAAAACTTGTCTTCTAAAAGGAATTCCATGGATGCATTATAATGACTTACGTCCATGATAACTATCCATCCACCTTTGTCTGCCGGTCTAATTATAATGGTACTATCGGCCTGTAGTTTCTTAAGACTCTACCTCTCCTGATAACTAAGATTATCCCATCTCCCAAACTTCACTAATGTATCAGGGTTATCATAATACTTATAAAGTTCCTCTTCTGTTAACTTGTAATAAGCTTCAACAAGAGGGTGATGTAATGGTACATATTCACTCAAGTTCCTAAACTTTGGTATTCCTTTATCAGCTTCATCAGGTTCTATCAGGGCACCATTATGTGCCAACTTAAGCATGACATTCCTACAAAATAACTTCAAATCTATAATCATCTCAGTCAATTTACTATGACTCCTGGGGATAAAATTCAGACCTCTACATAATAGCTTCACATCAGCTTCTGATAATTCATAATTGGACAAGTTATGAACTAAAAGGGAAATATCTTGTCGGGTCATGGAAGATCAAAAAATAAAAAAGCAAACCAACAAAACCAAAAAAACTTTAGTCACCAACCAAACATCATACTTAAATTACCCCTCATAATACCAAACTTCCACCATCTTTTCATCTGACACCATCCCTCCATCTCATAATCATCAACAGGCTTCACAGGTATTGGTCTATTCTGCAGGCATCATGCATATTGTTAACACAACCTGGTTCCTGTTATTAAAAGAAAAAACAATTGTAAAATGTTTAAAATCTAAAATGAAAGGAAATAAATCAAGGAAAGGATGGGAATACATGACAACACAAAATGGACAAATACTACCTATATTTTAACATACATTTTGCATCCAGATTTGGGGATTGAGATATGGGGGATGTTGCACCTAAGACTTGCAACCCAGTATGTTTTTATAGCCTGTTGTGCCTTTGATTTGCCAGGCCTGGAAGCTGCCTTATGTCCTAGAGACTAATCAGACTTCTAGAGTCAGGAGAACATCAGGACCACATCAGGAACCACATCAGGAAGGATCTACCATATAAGCCCTGGCTAAGCATGTAAATATATGCATAGGTGTTATTAAGCATATAAGCATAATAGTTGGTCTCCGTCCCTGACCCACAAACTTTTACCAATCATCAATCCAATCTAACACAAGGAAGGGTTAAGGCAAACGGAGGCAGTGGATTAGTCTTAAACAAAAAGGGCCTACCTATGAGAAGGATTATAGAAAGATTAGTGAGGGGGACGAGATTCATATGACCACATACACACAGCCATTTACATACATTTTTTTTTTGCAACAAACATACATCCAAATCACATATTCATGTATTTATGTTTTTGGGTTTTTTATGTTTACTTTTTTTTTTTTTATTTTGTTTTTTGTTTATTTGTTTGCATTTTGTTATGTTGTTTTATTTTGTTTAGTTTTAGTTATAGTTATAACAGTTATTTGTGTTTTGTCTTTAAATGGAATTTTGATGGTTTTTTATTTAAGGGTTGATTAATACCTGTTTATGAAGGGTTTTTTAATATATAGGATGTATATATAGGAGATATATATGTATCATTTATGATCTGAAGCATTTTATAGCTAATGTGCTTATAAGCAATACAAAGATATTATATTTATTTTTTTTTATTTTTTTTTTATTTTTTTAATTTAAATTTTTGTTTTTTTTTTTGTTCTTTTGACTTGCTCTTCGATTCCATCTCCTTTTATTTCTTTATTTTATTCCTGTGACTTTGGATGAACGCTGGCTCTATTTTTATTACTTCTACTTTTTAGCTTTGATTACTTTTTATTTGTTTTTTTTCTGTTTTACTCTGTTTCCAACTGAATATTTTCCTGTTTTTTTTTGGTGATCAATCTGACCATCCAAATTTTAGGTTTTTTCACTGGTTAGAACTCAAAATCATTCCTTCATCTCCCCTCCCCTTTCTTCTTCTTCCTACCTTTCTTTCTCTTCTTCTTCTCATATTCATTTGCTCTTCTTTTTCATCTATTTTGCCCTCTCTGCCCTCTTCCTCTCTCTCCTCTGGTTGTCTCCTCTTTCCTCATTTTTCATTTTTAACCTTTTTTTGCATTTTCTTTCCCTCCACAGTTCTTGTCCAGCAAAATGTTTAATGCATTTGCTATGCATACTTGTTGTATTTCCTTGCTTGTTGTTTGGTTACATACTTGTTACACACACCCACTTTAAATACCAGAAACCTCCCCCCAAAAATAAACATGATTTAGACTGATATCTTAATTTCCTCCAACCTCCAACATATCCAAGCAACAGCAACACAAGGTTTACCATTTTTTTTGTGTTTTCAAACATTTTCCAACAACATTATTCATCTCTCTTCCATTTCTTCCTCTTTTCTCCTCTAACTCTTTTCTTCAGTTTCATATATTAAAAATTATATTCATCTTTTCATCAGTTTTTTCTTGTGTCTCCATCAACAGAAAAGTTTCTTCAATTTTCTTTCTTAAAATTTCTAATTTTTCTACTAGAAAACAACATTCTACTGTTGTAAAGATAAATGCATTTGTTTGTTATTCATCAGTCTTAATCATTTTATCATCAGCATCAGTTGTAAAATGTCAAGTCAAAAAATGTTTCTGTCCCAATATGTATAAAATGAAATTTCTCTTGAGCTTAAAACCCACAACAGTTATATGATCAGATCGTCCTATCTATTAGTGTCATGTTTTGTTCTTATTTCTTTTCTTTCTCTCATTGGTCTTTCTTAAAAGAGAGTTTTTTTTTGTTGTTTGTCCTTTTTTGCTTTGCTTCACTGCTTTGCTTTACTTTTTACTAACTGCAGTATCTGTGCATTCTCTTGTTAGAAAACTCCTCAGTTTGTTAGTTTGTCCCTGCTTAGAAGTTCTGTCTGTGCATAGAGAAGCATTTTCAAACCTGGACCTTTTACATTAATTTTTAGGTGTATATACCTATCTTCAGACTTGATTTACCTCTTCAGGTTATGCAGATATTTTATTTCCATTTTCCATATTTAAGCAAGATTTACAACGCTCAAAACCTTTCTAAAACCTCACATCACACAAGCTGTTTAAAAATTTTTTAAAACTGAAAAGTATACATAAACATATAATCCATAACACATTCACATTTTTTTCAGAAGCAAAAATAAAAGTTTTGAGGTAGATTTTTGCAATATCATTCATTAAAGCCTGCAGAATTCACACGGTCTCTGATAATACACTTATATTTGTTGCTTTACTTTTCTCACTCCCAGTTTTTTTAGACTTGCATTTCTACATAGTATCTCCAAATCTTAATGGAAATTCACTAAGAAAATTGTTAAGGGGATTGGATTATGGAACTAGATGTAAACAAATGAACCTTTTTTGTTATAGGTATTTAACAGGCAAGTGAACTTTACCTTACATAGCATTTACTGATCCTATTCTGCAATCAGTGTTTAATATCATCATTTGTATTTGTAATAAACCACACAAACATAAGAATGTGCATATTGTGTCGATGTTTGAGTGCTCACACATACATTTCTCACATATTTGTTAAAATCACTAGACTTTGGAACAAATTACTGTATGGGTAAAACAGTCTGAAAACACTGCAATTTTTAAAAGTAACTCAATGAACGTTGTACAGTTTGCCTCCTAGAACTCCCTGCCTGAAGATAAATAAAAAGAAAAACTCTTCTAGCGAAGTATAGAATCCAAGCAAACCAGTCAAAAACTGAAACTTATAGAGTTTTAACAAGTAGATTAAAAGCTTTCATTCCTGACCCAGAACTTCATCAGAATTTATCATCCTAGTTTCCTTTTACACAGATTCTTTAAAGGACCAGTCACTAAAAGTCATACAAATTAATGCGTTCAACAAAAATAAAAATACACAGCTACTTCTTTCTTTCATGTAAAAATTCACATCATCCAAATGGCTAATAATAAAGATAAATATAAAATATGTAAACAAATATTAAGAATAGAATTTCGTCATTATCAAGACAAAACCTGATCACTTGCTATGTGTCTATGGACATTAAGGTTAAGTAATGCATTAAAAAAACATATTAAATCATCTTATAATTCTATTGATCACATCTAATAGCACAGGACAGGATGGAGTTACTGCTGCACGCTAGACTTTGAGTACCTTTTTGTAATTTTGAGACTTTTCACTGCGAATCCTAAACCTCAGAAGAAGTAGGATCCTCAGAACATAACAGCACACTGCAAAATTTGCTATTATATCTATTTTAATAATTTATTAACTTTGTTGTGGTTTCAAAGACCATTTCCGGCCTCAACCTGGGCCATATATGCTATAACAATTAAATAATAAAGGTATAAGTGCTATTAGATATCTATACGGGTCTATTTCTAAATTTCGAAGTTTCAAAACGTTGACTTTCTTGTGGTTGAGTAAAGTAGTTGTTACCTGGATTGCATGAAGTCAGGCTCCAGTAGCTGAATATCTAATGTGCTACTGATGGACTGACAGACCACTTATGAAGTATCAGGACAGACCTGATGAGCCTGTCTGCAAGCCAGATGGCTTCCACCAGGATGTGCATTGTGAGTAGAAAGTGATGTAAAGCAATCATCCATTGTCAGAACCCGCATGGTCTCACTGCAAAGAGTGTAGGGTTTAGTCCCTCCTTGCTTGTTCCAGAACCACACTATACACATTTTGACGGTTTGAATGGAAATCACTCCCTGTGGAAGAAAGTCTTGAATTCCTACAACACCAGGAAAATCATGGTCATCTCCAGAATACTGATGTGAAGACTGTCCTCTGCTTAATTCCAACTTCCTTGGACCGTGCTTACCTCTAAATACCACACAGACACACACACACACACACACACACACAGACACAGACACACACACACACACACACACCACACTCTTCAAAGAAGAGTTGTTGAGTGGTTACCATCACCAAGAATGCATGGAGAAGAATGATCTCTCTGCATAAACTGAGAGATAAGCCACCATTTCCAATGAGCCTTATACAGCTACCTGATGACTGTGGGGTAAGGGAGGGTTGAGGGATTATATAAACTCCTAGAACACCAGACTCTGAGTAACAGCTGAGGCATACATATGTAAAAGACTGCATGAGGAACCATGACTAATGTGGAGACCATCAATCCTAGGACTCGAAGTACCAAAGGAGCTGACTAACAGCAGTGGTTTGGCAGACATCAGGTCAGTGCTCTCAGCATCTGAATTCTGTCTAAAGAAAGACTGGCCATGCAGTTTGTTGTATCCAGATATCATCTAATATTTAGTATGGACTGCAATGGTTAAAGTTTTGACCATTTATGATTCACATGATGCCTTAGAATAGGCAGAAATGAAGCAAGTAGTAGTCTCTGGCTTTGATGAGAAACTCTCTGTTCATAGTAGCAAGGAATCAGTCATCCAAATATGGGAATATATGGACCTCTCAATGTCCCAGGAGGGCTGCAACTATTGCCATGCATTTGATGAAAACCTGGGGGAGGGTCTGTGGGGAGGCCAAAGTGCAGAACTCTAAACTGAAAATGACTGACTCCTTGTTGGAAGTGAAAAACTACCCTTGATGCTTTAGCTATTGTGACATTGAGATGGGCATCTTGGAGATGCAGTGAGCACATCTGATTGGTTTGTTTTCAGATGGGACAAAATGGCTTCAGTTCCTTGTCATTCTTTGGAACTAAAAAAAAAAAAAAATTTTTGAACAGATTCCAAACCCCCTTTGGTCTGATGGGACCTGTCAAGCTGCTGCTTTTCTGAGAGAGAGTATTACTCTTCTGGTCACTTCCATAGGTGGGGTGGAATATCTAGGAGTGGCTGAGTTTAGTGGGGGGAAGGGTATAGTTATGCCTCTGGATATTCTCTCTCTCACACACACGTGTACTGCATGATGGCCGTCCACACAGATTTGTGGAGAGAGATAAATCACCCCCAAATGCCTCCAGAGTTGAACAGTCAGGGAAACCCTCAAGTCAAGGATGCAGGTCGTGTTTTCCCAAAAAGGGCCCACAATCCCTGGTTTTGTGGATTTACACAACCTTTGGGTCAACATCTCCTGAAGGTCCGCCTCTGCCATGGCAAGCCCTGTCTGCGTTTGAATCTAAGGACTGATGCTGGGGCTTTCTGAACCATATCTATAAAATGGTCAGCAGAAGGGACTACCCAAGAGGTAGAAGGTGCAGAACAATAGGCCTCAAATAACAGCTCGACATCCTAGTCAGTTGGCTAGGATCCCCTCTGTCTTATCCACTTTAGGATTTTGCCAAAGGTGGCATCTTAACGAGGCAAAAACCATCATTATCATCCAACTAAGTGTAAGACATCAACTACTCCAAAAGGGAGACACGTTGCCTCCTTTTGCACTTCCTTCCTCCTACAGACATAGGAGAGAAGGGGACCCAAATCCCAGAAGGCAAAGAATGAACCTGTGCAGGTTGTGTAAGTCTGTTCAGTTCTGGCTCTGGGACGTCTGATGAGTAGGCAGAGACAATGACTGCAGAATGCCCTGGGTTGGAGCTGACATTTTTGGAGAATGTGCACACTTTCTCAGAGATGATGAAATATATTCTCCATCAAATCAAATATCAACCCCAAATCTGCCAATACCAGGGAAGCTTGCTCCAAGGCCACATCCTTCCTCACCAAACAGTATGCAAGAGGCGCAAGTAGGGAAACCCCAACACTGGTGACCTAGAAGGCTTTCAGGAGGAGATTGCTGCAGATGCACTGAAGGCAGAGGACTCTGACACAGAGTAAGGCATCAAGTGGGTTGGTGCTGAAGACCCTGCATCAAGCAGATGGTGTCAGGTTTAAGCTGACATCAAAAGTCTCACTGAGTGAATCAGATGTGTAAGAACCAAAGATGAGGTAAAGATTCCAGTCAGTGTCAAGATGTACATGCCCAGATGATGGCTTGGTTCCAAAACATACAGCAAGGAAGTAGCAAGTATGGGTGTTGAAGCACCAACTCACTTAGCCCTTGATACAGTGGTAGCTAGGACCTGACTGACTAGAGGGAAGAGGTGGATGGAGGTTTGGAGATAAATTAGGGCAATTACCTCTGAGAAGAGTGTCTGCTGGCAGTAGGCTTCGGAAGACTAAGCTCTAATTTGAACTAGTTCCAACAGAGGTGGATCTGTTTGAGAAGATTCTCAAATACTAATGGATGTGGGAGTAGGCTGAGCTAATACCAGTCTTGGTATTTTCAGGAAAGAGGATGGACCAGCATTGTCAAATTTCCTTTCTCTTAAGTATTATTTTGGTTTGTCTTTTCTTTGCTTTCCTTGGAGTTCTCCAGAGATGATTGGGGGTCCTCTCTTGGTGACCAATGAACAGTAGGAAACTGACAATTTGTGGAGAGGCAATCTGGCCACAGGCACACCATGCAAAGGTTTTGGGTGTCTTGGCGTGGAAGTTTGTGACTACACTTATAGTAGCTCATCTTGGCTAGTCCATATCTACTACTGCCTACAACACATAGTTCTGCTGAGCAGAATTGGGAAAAAAATCACTAAAACAGTTGAAGTTGAGCAATTACGTAATGGCAAATCCAATAAGCTATCAATAAGTGAAGAAAGAAAGATTTTTTTTTATGACAAAGAGTCACTGGGCCTCTTTCCCACTCAACACTAGGAACTAAGAAACTTGACAAATATCTAAACACAGTCAGAAAAAGGTAATAAATAATAATAATAATAATAATAATATATCTTAAAGGAATGCTACAAATAATATCCCATAAGAGAAGAGTGTGTAGAGGGATAAAAAATTTAAGAAAGTGAAGAAAATATTGTCTGTGGAGAACTGGTGTGTAGCGAAATTATGGTATGGAAAAATCTGAAAGGAGATCAAACCTGGGGAACTATTAGGGCCAGAATGGATCGGATAAGTGGTTTGGCAACCATCCACACAGCAGTCTCTCCTAGGGGACAATGGGAATGTTTACACCTTTTTGTTCAAGTAGACTTTCTGTATGCCGTCCTTAAAATCTTTCCATAATTCTGATGGCAACATTTTCATTTAAAGCAATGAGTTTGCATTTATTTATTGAGATTGGTAAATGAGATTATCCAACTGGGGACTGCCCCATGTTCAGTGGAGGTTCAGACAAAAGCATTAGAGAAAATTATCATACGAGACATGAAAACACCAATATTATTGATAGTATACGAAATGCACACACAACGACAATTAGTGATAATCTACTAAACATTCACATAGTCAGAACTGATGAAATTTGTATACTGATAATTGCTCTTTCAGTAGTAGTACCAGCAAATCCAAAGAAAAATGACTGTTCTATAGATGCCAGCACAACACTGTTAGCACCGATACATGGCTTGCTTTCAAAATTGGAAATATTCATCAAAATTCTGAATACACTTGCCAATGTAGTGGAAATTTCAGCAATTTCTTTTTAGTCCAATGGAATTGTTGGTGTCTCCATAACAGCAGTATGTTTATAAGAAAGATAGCAGAGATTATCTCTATTCTAAATATCTAGATGGCTATAATATAGTCAAAGTCCTCACATTTCTTCTTTAGGTACTCAACTCGTAGAATTATTTGATACAAACTTTTGTTGTGTTTTTATGGTCCATACAGAGAGTTCACCCCTACGACTGGACCTTGATTATGCTGTGTGATATTTTGAACTGTGTATTTATTCTAGCTAATATTAGAAACCAAGAAAGCCAACACTACACTTGTATGTGTCCCTAGAAAATAGCATTTAAAATTATTTAAAAATCAGTAGGAAACACTCAGACCCATAGCCATACTTAAGTCCTGAAGCAGTTCTGTCACAATAATCCATAGCAATTTATTCAATAGCATGTTAGAAGTCTTTTTTGAAAATGTTTCGTCATGGAAGTAACTGTCTTGCATGCAACAATAATTTTGTCACTGCACTAAGACTGAAAAAGTATCAGCTTTCCTACCCTTTATGCTTGTGAACTGAGAACAAACAGAAAGGATTTGTATGTTTATCACATGCAGAATTTTCTGTGAGATGGTCTGATGGGATCACAGCAGACAGCTGTCAAGTACGGTTCACTGAAGGCAGAGTCCATCCTTATCTCTTGCCAGGGATTTTTTTTTTGTTGTTCTCTTAAGAATATAACATCACATACTGAATCTACTGAAGTGAAAACAAAGAAAGACTATGAAAGCCGAAGAAAGAAGAATAGCTTATTTTTTCCTAAAATAAAGGTTTAACATATGCGCTAAGCTGACTCAAAATGCCAGAATCATTATGCTGAACAAACAAAAATATTTTATTAATTCACCCCTAACTATGGCTACAACTGATTTTGAAAGAAGATACTTGTATCTTTTTGTCCTGTTCTAAAGTCTTTCATGTTGGTTTTCACAGAAAAGCTACACTAAACGTCATGGAATAAGTCTACAATATCAGAAAGTCAGGTCAGTTAAGTGTTCTTTGAGGCTGAGAAGGAGTAAAGTCAGAGAAGGGAAGACAGGCTGGAAGCTCTTGATCTGTGCATTACAGGCTAGAGAAAAGTTTCAGTAGATTTTAGTGTCATTTGATTTGAAGTGTAACCTACGTTAAATGATGCAGGAACTCCAGATGAAACAGGTGGGGGAAAAGAACACTATTGCTATTGCTGGGAACATGTTCTAGACCGGTAAGAAAACTCCAGCTTGTGATTATTTGTATACAATAAAAGGATGGCTGTCAGTCATATCTCTCAACTGTCCAGATCTTCACAGAATATCCATACTTTTGCTTCGTACTTTTGGTCTGTTCCTCACAGAATTTGAGGTTTTCTGGCAAATCATTGAGAATTGAAGTTGCTAACTAACAGCAGTCATTTCAGTTTCAGACTTCTTATCTTTCAGAAAATGCATGCTAACACAAATTCCGTTTTTCTATCATCTCTCTAAGTTTGTAAGAACAATATTTAAAATCCTTTCCTATTTCTGGGCCTTTGTTCCTCCATTAATTTAGACTTTGTCCAGATTTCTTGCACTAAGATGTTGAAAGGTATGCTGTCAGTTACAAACTCATTGTGGCGGAACAGTAAGTAACAGTCTGTTTCAGTCCTTTTGACTTGCCCCTGCATTACTGATGGTAATTACAACTGCCACAATACTGTCTATGTAGAGGAAGATAAAGTCACATCTGCTTTCAGGAGTTTTATATGACCTTTGCCTTCTTGTCGTCTGAAGGCCAGAAAGTATCAAACTGCTATCTTGCCACTGACATGCGTCATCTTCTGGACCAAGTAATTTAATGAATATTAGATCCAGGCAGTGTTAGCACTGTCTAAATGTCTTCTACCCCGTAAAACGCTAGTCTCATCAACCATCCATCTATAAACATAAAATGATTTAAGACCAGTTGCTTTATATAAAATTAGGATAATATTTATCTCACATTGTCCGCATATAATGACTTGAGGTGAAAAACCCTTAGGGAGATGAAGAGCAATTTGCTGAGCTCTCCATGCATGTCACAAATACAGGCAAGTCTCTGATATGGAGGAGATTCCTTCCTTCTCCACAAATGACACCTAAATATAAAGAAAAGATGATTGGCTTCCACAATTTTGAATTTTTTTAAAAATCATTCTAGAGGGGATCTACTGTCAGCATAGAATGAGGTGCCTAATAATTCTACTTGAGCTGCAAAGGATGGTCTGCACCCCTTGTTCAAAGGTTACCGCATGGCTAACACCCTTGCTGCCTCCACAGTGCTCTTTTTAGTTAAAGTTCACTTAATCAACTCTGTAATGCAGCAAAAATATCACTTCCAAAGCAGGATCAAATTAAGGTGGCTCTGCACAATGACAGAAGTCTAAATAACAGGCTGCCCAGTCTTGTGGCACTCCTGCATTTGGAAGATATTCATGCATGTGTAATCACTGAAGCATGGTATAAATGCCCAGAAACCACGTCCCCTATACCTGGGTTTAGCTCCTAACCACCCCCCTATACCTGGGTTTAGCTCAGACCTCAATTATGATACATATTGCCTCTGGGCACCCTCCAAGAGTCCCACACACGGAACAGATTGAAATCACACTATAGAAGATCAACTAGTTTATCACCTGTTTTAAGATATCTTCAATGACCCCTGGATGTGCATGTCTGGTTCCTAAACATCATGGATGACCAACCCATAAATAAGAACTCCATCACTCTAGGAAACTAACTACCAATCAACTGACTGAAGTACCCACACCTCCAATGCAAGAAATGCACATTAGTTTTTAGATCTTAAAATAAATAAATAACTCAGTGGGCTAGATTGTTACTAGCCCAGCTAGAGGACAAAATAATATTGGCCTGGTACTTACAAATATTAAGCCAGACCATGAGCTAGTACTCTTCTCAAACTATCTAAACACTCTGAAATCAATATATCAGAATTCAAGGACTTCAATCACATAAATCTCCTTAAATTCTATAATGAAGTCTTGACATTCACTGATAACAGCATCACTCCAGACATCATCTCTGCAGACAGAGTTATAAAGCAGTTTTATACCTTTGTATATAAATTTGTAGAATAGAAAGTCCCATTTAGATCCAAATACAAAGGGAAATTTAACCATTATCACAAGTATGCAATAAAAGAAAAAACTCATTAGAGTTTACAACAGATTTAAAGTCCCTAAAGTTGAGGAAAATATTAGGAATTTGATTATGACTTAAAGATGTATATATTTATATATATATATATATATATATATATATATATATATATATATATATAAAATGTATATATAGATATATATATATATATATGTATATAGCTATAAAATGTATACATATATATATATATGTATATATATATATATATATATATATCTATAAAATGTATATATATATATATATATATATATATATATATATTATAGGTTTACCATCATATAGTCGAACGGAACATTACCAACAGAGTAAGTTGTGAAAGGACTGCTGCAACAATTCAAACAATCGAATGCAAGAGTTCCGAACCGCAAAATCACGACCCCTTTTTGACCCATGTTAGCACTTGTTTTTCAGTGCAGAGTGGTCGGAAATGTCGACTTTGGTGTTTTGTGACATTTTGACCGATCGGCATTACTGGAGTCGCTTAAAGGTGTTGCTGATATGCACTGTCAAGCACTGTGCACTCGACATTTTGATGGTAAACTATATACATTGAGACAGATACTTAAGAAGAAGCTAGAGATGAGGAGAGAGTCCCACTGGGCATTCCTAGACTTGGAGAAAGCATATGACAAGATCCCAAGAAAGATGATCTGGGCAGTACTGCTGTGGTTTGAGGTCCCAGAAACATTGGTAGAATTAGTGCAGGCTAAGTACAAGGACTCAATGACTCAAGTACGGACAGTGTTCAGCCTCAAAGAGGGGCTCCCAGTGGGTGTGGGTGTACATCAGGGTCCAGCTCTGAGCCCACCGCTGTTTATACTGGTGGTGATGGAATACATTAGCCCAGAGACTAGATAGCGAAGCGGTTAAGGTATTCGCCTCCCATGCACAAGGTTCGAACCTGACCTCCAGCCAATGCATTATCTCCGGCCTTTGCATTATTTACTTGTGCTTCTGTGGGGGTCTACCCCCAAATCATGTTGAATGTTTCCAACTGAAACTCACCCATGAATGGAAGACAATTAAAAGGGGAGAATGAACAAGAAAGTACTCTGTGCTCAAGTACCCCAATACAAGTAGAGGGGGAAACAGACTTAGTCGAAGAAGAATGGCAGCACCTCAAAACAGCATGTGGGATGACTATGGAACAGATATGTGGCCAAACAAGCGAAAGAAATAAGATACTTAAAGAAAGGTGACTGAGGAGTTGGGAGGATGGCCTAATGGTTAAGGTGTTTGCCTTACAAACACAAAGTACATGGTTTGAGTCTCACAAGGGATAATTGGCTAGGCTTCTAATGGCTCGCAAGGGCAGTTAGCCTAGTACTAACCTATGAACCTATGAGCAAACAGGATGGAGGGACGGATCAACAAAGCTGCTGTATGCAGACAATGTGGCAGTACAAGCAGACTCTGAGCTAGAACTTCAGTAAAGGATAGAAGAATGGAAAGCAAATCTGAAGGCGCGTGGGATGAAACTAAGCACAGATAAGATGGTGGTAATGGCAGAAATTGGGGAAATCAGAAGAAGCTGAGAATACAGATAGAAGGGAAGATAGTGGAACAGGTAAACAGTTTCAAGTATCTGGGAGGAGTAGTTGAGGAGAAGGGTAGTCTGAATGAAGAGGTCAAGGCTAGAATCAGAGGGGCTGCAGCCAACTGGCATAGAGTATCAGGTGTAGTCTATGACAGAAGAATGCCAAAGAAGATGAAAAGTAAGGTGTACAAGACAGTGGTGCGATCAGTACTACTGTATGGTACAGGAACCTCGGCAGTAAAGGCAGAACAGTTGAAGAAGCTAGAGGTCATGGAAATGAAGTGCCTGAGAAAGGTGGTAGGATGCACACTGTGGGACAAATGAAGAAATGAGGACATAAGAGCAGAAGCCAAAGTACCTCCAATTGCAGAAAAGATCAAAGAGAACAGATTACGGGTGGTTTGGGCACATGTGTAGAAAAGCAGAAGACAATCTGGTGAGGAAGATTTGGGACAGACAGGAAGAAGGTAAGAGGAAGCAAGATGTCCAGCAAAGAGGTGTATGGATTCTGTGTAAGAAGATATGTGACAGTCAGGCATGAGTGCTGAAGAAGGCAGGAGTGTGGTACTGAATCAAGAGAGTTGGCGACAGTTAACACGATACCATGACCCCATGTAGAAAAAGGGGGATGATGGTGATAATGACATATATACACACACACACACACACACACACACACACAAGATCAACTAAAGTAGCACACAAATTCAGAATGGCATCTGACGCCAAGGATAATTATAAATTGTTCTTAGTTATGTTAAAAAAAAAAAAAAACAAGAAATACTCATTATACAGAACTCATGTGATTGGCAAAACCTAAGTGAACCCAGTGGACATCATCAGTATACTTGCCAATAAGCTGAGTGAAAACATCATTTCTAAGAAGACTATCCAAAGTCCTGTGATCCCTGTCTCTCTCAAATCTTCCTTATCATTACTATACAACATGTACTGAAAGTGCTGTCCAAGACTAAGAACACTTCCTCCATGGGGCTGTCTGGTATACAATACTAAACATGCCCTGATAGAACCTCTCCATAAATTATTGAACTACTCAGTACAGTATGTATGAAGTACAGCATTGGTGATGCCAGTCCATAATGTTGGCCCTAATATCAATCTCTGAAACTTTATGCTCATCAGGCTGAACAGTCTAATCTGTAAGGCCACAGAACACATTATAGCAAATTATTTAACATGGACACTAAAATTTCATCAGGTGAGATCTGCATCAATCTGTTTTTGTAAAACATAGATCTTATCTAATAAATGTGGTAGACTTCTTTAAAAAGGGAACACAAGCAGTTGACAGGTATCACATGTATACACAGCCTTCCATGATTTGGCCAAGTCATTTGATACCATCTCCCTTGCTAGCATAATTAATAACCTAAATGTGTTACAAAATTGAGTCATACTTGGTAAGATGGGTAGTTAATCAAAACCCACAGTGTGCAGGTGGAATGGACAGTGTTAAACATAAAGGTGGCCAGTAGTATCCCGCAGGGCTCAGTGGTGGGACTGCTTTTGTTCAGTATATACTACTCTGATCTACAGACCTATGGCTAAACAAATCTGCAGAAGACTGCAAACTGGGAGCCATTGTCAAATCCCTGCAATGACACAGAAGCCATCCATCAGGAATGTACACTTAGAAATGCCGAAATGTATTGAAAACTGGCAAACATTAAACACTAAAACATGCAACATTATCGTATTTGGCAGACAAAAAAGCATGTACCACTGTCACTATCCAACATCAAAATGACAATGTAGTTACAGGCCTGGAAACCTGGGTCAAAAATTTCCTCTGAATTGATCACCATGTAGCAATGTCTGTCAGGAAATCTTTCTACTGATCGCCAAGGGAATATCATCCAGATCTAAAGATATTATTGTCGTCTTATGTTCATTACTGATCAGAACAATTATATAACACAATACCCCCTTTGAAATGTACCTCATCAGGGTCTATATCACTTTGTCAAATCTGACATCAGCGAATACCTCTTTGTTGAACACCTATTTATCAAAGATCCCATTCAACGAACGGACTTTTCAGTGGAAGTTTTCCTAGGGCAAAACAACGGTCAACCACTATCTGGAATTTGCCCTCTTCTTCATTGCAGTGTGATCTCGAAGTTGGGCATGGGGTGGGGCGCCTGCTTTCTGATTGGATAGATATGTGACACCCCTTTCAAAAATTGCTCATCTCAAGGACAGTATAAAAGAGGGGAGACTGAGAGTGATCTAAGGGCAGACAAGCAGAAATGGCCAAAACATGAGCTTGATAACAGAATAAGAAAGGCCCATGGGGTAATAACTTACACAAATATTCTAGAATTAGAAGCATCTGGACCTTGAAAAAACATCTGGTTCTAAGTCTGGCACCAACTAGAAAATCTCTTTCAATTGAACACAATATAATTTCCTAGTAGCAGGTTTTTTTTGGCCTCCTTTAGTACTTGCCTCACATCCTCAGAAGAAGGGTACATAAAGGGCATCAAAACTCTACCATCTAAGCAGTCAACATATTTTCATATCGAGTTGTACCAGACAATCCCTGTCTTGTGAGAGTAAATGCAGCATGTGGGAAAGCCTGTGGTAATTGCTCTTGGCCATTTTCAAAAGAATTGAGAACCATTGTTGTTTGGGCCAAAGAGCAGCCACCACCCACTAGCTTAGGAGTGTCCTTCTGGATTTTTAGAACTCTGGCTATCAATGGAAAAGGTGAAAAAACATGCAAAAACATTCATATCCACCAGAAGGAGACATCTGTCTTCCAGGCTTGTTTGCAAGAAATCCTGGAGCACAACTTCTTTAGTTACCTGCTTTGAAAGCAGGCAAACAGCTCTACTTGAATTGTTCCCTACAGCTGGATCAGTTCCTGGAAGACCCCTATTTTCCATTTGTGAGGGTCTGTCCTGGTCCTGCTCAGCTTCTCAGCTACACTGTTTTGCTTTGATGGAATGTCTAAGACAAACTGACCTGAAATAACACCTGCCAGGCCATCGTGGCAAGTCTACGAATAGGTTACTGCTGGTACCCCCTTGATTGTTTATATACCACATTACTGTGCTATTCTACGTAATAACTTATAGAAATCCAGATTATTTAATGCTTTTAAAGCATTGATTACTGCCGGTACATTTACATGCTTTTGCTTTCCCCGCTTCTTCCACAGACTTTGCATTATCACACCCCTTTCAATGCACCCCTCCCCTCCATGTAACGTCTGAGGTATCTGCTGTGACAGACTGAAAAAGAAGGGAGAAGAGGAGAGACCTGGGTTGAGACAGACCTGATCTGTCTGCTACAATACATCACTTTTCATAAACCTCAGCACTGGAATCTGAAAAGGGTCGTGATGCTGAGACCAAACTGACCCTTTGAATTTTTCTCAAGTGAAGTCTGACCAAAGTAATCATGATAATCACAGATACCATTAAAAACAGAATCCAGATATATTCCCCTGCAAATTTCAGAGATTGCTTGGAAAAGCTCAGAAAGAGTCTTTGTACAGTTCTACTTTTTCTAGTAAAAGAAAAACCCTTCCTAGTGATGCTTCCAGAAGACATCCCAGAGTACTTTCAGTGGGAGAGTTCCCAAATGTCTGAAGTGCAAAACAGGTATCATGCACTCTTACAGATGGACTCTCCCAAGCCTTCTGCAGTCTCTCTCATGTTAGAAGCCCTTCTAAATATTTTTTTGATCTACTTCCCAGGCAGCTGTGTCCCAGTCCACCTGCTCCTAAGAAAGCTGACAGGTTTTTCAGGGTGCCTGAGGCTCATACGTTCTTATATAAGAATCCCTCCACTGACCCTACAGTTTTCTCTTTCTGCTGATAAACCTTTCAAGTTACTGTCATCTTTAAAACTTATCCCTTCTGACAAGAAATACAATGACTAGGTATGCGGAAAAAAGTATATAGTGCGACCACTCTGGGTTTCAGAGTTATTAACTAACAGACCCATATGACCAGGTATGTGCGGGCTCCTCTGTCTAAACTTGGTGGTATTCTGACTGACATGCCTGACTTCGAAGCTAAGATTCTGCTATTTGTTTTTTTTTTTAGTTCTGCTTCTCAGGGGCTCATTATCCTATCAAATGCAGTTAAGATGCTGCTGATGCACCTTCCAGGGCTGCTGAATCAGTTTCCCTTTTACACAGGTATTCCTGGCTTAGGTTACAATCTCTTCTTGAAGGGGTTGGGGGTTGTGCTTACCTCACAGACACAAAGTACAGGGTTTTATCTCTCACCTTTGAAACAGAAATTGTCTAGGCCTAAAATGGCCAACAAAGGAAGCTATCCTAGTATTTACCTATATAACCTTATGAACCTATAAACTATTCTGTGGGAAGGGATGAGGGATGGCTTTTTTTAAGTGCACTTGGAAGCCCACAGTGAGGAGAAGTAGCTTGTCACATGTCAAGATATCCTGACAACTGGAAAAAGAATCTGCAAATATTAAACAATTGTTCAAATATAGAAAGATGGGAATCCTTTGAAGTCTGCAGTAAACAACTGCTAGAGGTCAGCACTTTGTAAATATTCTTGTTGCAGTAGAGAGACCAAAGGATAAGACAGAAAGCAGACAACGTAAGCCACATACAGAAAACCGTAAGAAACATGCAAAACTCTTGCAAATAAGTATGTGATAATCATCTTTTAAGTGTAACGTTACCATGAAAGTGAAAGGGGGGAGCATATGAGTAATAACAAGGCTTGCAGGGATAACATTTTGAACATTGGGACCCTGAGGCAGACTCCAAAAAGGGAGGTCTAGGGTTTATGGCAGGTCTCCAAGTTCCCTCTTTCTTTGCCATCATAAAGTATATTTTAATAAGAACCTCTACCTATTTACCCAGAGAACACTAATTCTATGACCCTCTGAGACAACATATGCTCCCAAACTGGATGAAAGACAGACATTTGGTTTACAAGATAAGGATAAATCCTTTAAAAATGGAAAGAAAAGAAAAAAAATATTTAAAAAGAAGGAAAGGATTCCCACTGCAATCTGTACTCCTTTTATAAGAGTCTCAGAACCCATTCGTCTGAGAGAATCTGATGCCACTGTTAAAGATTAAGGCCTAGACTGAGGGGGTAGATTTAAAAGACTGCCAAGGTGACAGAGAGGGAAAGCTTGAATGAGCAAGTAGCCCTTCTCCCTTTTTGGAATACCCTTTATTCTGAGACACTAGCTTTTTATTCCTTGAACTTCCTTACCACTGCTTTTAAAATTCTGTTTGCTCCAACTTTACTGTGACTTCTTAGTTTGCTTCTTGAAAAAGGGTTCTGGAAAGTTTTTTACTGAACTTAGAAGGCATGCTGAAAGATTTGCGTAACCTCTGGAATTAATTACAAATCTTTTTAGGACAGGAATGAGGCAGTACGACTTCATCTGCTCCTTTCCCCGATACTAGCAAAAATGGTTATCTCTTGCCTGGTGAGGGCAGCCCTACAGCCATGTGTCTATTTGTCCTTAGTGATTTCCCGAGGAGCTACATCACAGGAAGTGAGAGAGACAACAAAGTGATCCGAGGACCCAAATCCAGTCACAGCACAGTCACCCACTGGCAGCTGAGGCACTGAGGGAGCTGGCCTGACACCCATTGACTCCCAACAAAGTTTCTTGTTTTTGTAGATAGGAGAAGGAAGAACTGAGAATATGGACAACTGGTTCACGGTTAAGCCAAGAAAGAAGCTGGAAAGGCTGGTAGTACACTCCGGCTGAGCTGGTAAACCTCCTGACAGAAGACTTAAAAGGTTTTTGAAGTAAAAAAAAAAATTCAGACACAATCTATCAAAGCAAAATATCCTGCTCTTGATATCAATATTCTAGAAATGATAAAAAATAAAGAAACTGATTTTTACAGTTTGTTTTACAAATGCATTCTCCAGATAAAAATCCCTTTACCAGACATGACAACCCATAACAAAAAAATTCTAAGCATATAATATATAATTACACAGGAAAAGCACAGCTTTTCCTCAGAAAAAGTATGTAGTGGAAGGTTATCTGCCAGCCTTGCAGGACCATTAGCCAACTGTCAGCTCCACAAAGCCCACAGAGGGAGCACACTTCGGCAGCAAGAAAGTTGTGAAGCTGTTGGCAACCTAACCACCGCTTTTCTGCACCTCTGCTTGAGCCTCATAGAGGTTAGCATGCTTGGAAGGTGCCTTTAAGTTTTAAAAGCTGTCCAGCTATCATATCCCTGGCAGGATATAACGCATACAGCTTATGCTACTGCAACAAGTGATCTAACTGTTGGACATCTGCAATTTTTTTTGACAAAAAAATATAACTGAAAATCAGCAGAAAACGGGACCATCAGAAAGTCTATGGCTCTGGCGTGGCCAAGGATGAACACAGGATAGCAGCAGATTTCTTCCAAAAATGCTGATTGCACTGACAGGAAATAATGATAAAAAAAGTTAATTTATGGTAATTTTCTTTCTATTATTATGTTTTATCTATTTCTGAATGAACTATATCTAAAACTGAAATGATCACTATTTAAAATTCATTCCTGTCAGAAATCAACTTGGAAATTTTCTTGTCAGTTTCTCTGTTTGAAGTGAGTTCCAGTAAGAAATTTTCAAGACTCATAAAAAGTATTTCTACAATCCAGCAAATCACTGAGGAAGAAAGTGGATAAATAATGACAGGCATTTCAGTTTTAGACTCTCTTTCCTTCAGACAATACATACATATTCACATATAGATTTGCAACAACAGAAGACCCAGATTACAGGCATAGAAGAGACTGTAAATGACATGGAAAATAGAATCCAAGAAGAGAAATCAACATTGAGTTTTTGCTGAAACAAAATACTCATCTACAAACAAAGCTTGATGACCTGGAAAATAGATCTAGGCGCATAACATTAGGATTTTGGACTGCCAGAAAATATTGAAGGTAACAATATTACTTCTTTTAACAACATGGCTCCCTAAAACTTTAGACTTACCAGCAGCATTCTCTTTTGGTCTAAAAAGAGCACATAGATCTATAGCTAATACTAACTCTAACAAAAACTATCCTAGATCAGTTATAGTTAGATTTCTATCATCTTTTGATAAAGAGATGGTTCTTAAATCTGCTTGGGCTAAAGCTCCTGTTAAGATTAATGAGACAACTGTGCGTTTGACAATGACTATTCTTCCTTGGTAATAGCTAAAAGAAAAGTTTTTCTGCCACTAATAAGGGAGCTTAAAAAAGCACAGTTTAAAACATACCTTCTGTTTCCTGCCAAGCTAAAAATCTTCCTTCCTGATGGTCCTAAAATTTTTGATGACTTAGACTCTGCATTACTGTTTATCAAAAAAAATAAGATTTTGGATAAAATAGAGGAAATGGAATGGGCTAGTCCTTCATTAAAGAGGTTGGCAACTGAAACTTCGTGGAAGACTTCAGAGAAGAAGAAGAGACTAAAAAACAAATGATTTGTTCTATGTTTTTTTCCCTTTTTTTTCTCTCTATTTTTCTACATTATTAATCTTTTTAAATATAGTTACCGCATTTCCAGAAAGCCACAAATATTCTGAAAATGATTTAATCAAACATATTTTTGTGTGCAAAGAAATGTTTTGTTTCATAATCAGTCAAAATATCTGAGGAACTAATAACAAGCTATCATTCAGTTTGTTTCTTTTTCTGAAAAAGAGAAGTAAGGTTAGTAACTTGATACATTTTTCTTTTTTCTCTCCTTTCTTCTTTTCTTTATTTTAAACAATGACATTCTATTTAGATTATGTAGTGGGTAAGAGGTGGGGGAGGGCAGGGAGAGAACTGTAATGAAAATATGATAAATGGAATAATAACTTATTTATTCCTTGTAAAAAAGTTTATATGTTGTTTAAATACTATTGCTAATTATACTTTCTTGATTATATTGCTTATGCTTGTTTACAAATAATCTGACATGCTTTAATTAATAATAATTAGAACTAAATAATAGTAAATAATATGTTTTATTTCCATCTTTATTAATAAAAGCAGTAAGTAATATTTCATTGTAAATACTTTTTATAGCTTCCTTTTACATTTTTCTATCTCTGCTTTACTTTCTTTTATTTTCTACTCTCTTTTTTCTTTTCTTTATTCTTTCTCTATTTTCTTTCATATTAATATACTGAAATGCTTTTGATCATACAGGCACAGTAAATAATAAGATTTGTATAAAAATTCAGTTGGGGCAAAAATATTGAGTTTTATTACTTATTAATAACTTTGGGCTTAATTTCACTTGCATAGAGGCTGTAATAACCTGTAAAATACTTTGCGAAGGTTTTGTTATGTTTAGATGCATTTATACTGCTAAATGAATGTTTGTCACTAGTTTTTAACAAGATTCCCACCAAAATGTTAAGGGAGACAATTTGGGATGTGGGTTACCTCGTGAACAGTGTCCTCAAGTTGTTTTAGAAGCTTCAACTCTCAGAATTCACGCAGAGAAGCTGAAAGCAGTCAATTTGACCTTTGACCCCAAAATTCACACTGACACATCGCAGATTCAGGAAGAACATTCTACCAGGAAGTAGAACTGCTGCAAATGCGACTCTGTGAAGGAAAATGAACTCTTTAACATTTAAATGTGAGTTATTTTATATAATTACTTAAGTATTTATGTTATAATTTATAAAATATGTCAGTTATAATGATTTTAAATGATACAGTTTCTTGTAGTAAGCAAATGTGATATTTTAGAAGGCATAGAAAGTGAAACATTTATACAAGTGTTTTTGAAAGTTTACTTGACTGCAGCATACTAATTTATGTTAAAAACTTATGATTTAAACATATACATTACTATAACTCATTTAATTTATCTGATTGACAAGCATAAATAACTTTATGACTCTATTCTGGAAGAAGTTGTCATGTGATATATTTTAAAGCAGCAGTATAGATATACAAAATACAGATGGCTTTCTTTACAATAATGCAAGTGTTTCTGAGAATTTACATAACTATGCAGTATGATTTATAACAATTTCTATAAATATAATGTTTTATTCTACTGACAATAATAAGTATGGGAAAAAAGCTCAGATACAAGTAATTCAAGGTTTTTTGGAAGCTGTTAACTGCATTTACATGACAGAAAATAGATGCATCTTAATATATGTAATGTCTGAACCATATTAGCCAAAGTTTTTGATTTAAATGAATATTAGAACTTATTTTTACAAACTTTGAATAAATTAATATGTAAATATGCCCTCCCTTTTTTTTTTTTTCTTCTCTTTCTTTCTTTCACTCTCTCACGTCTTTTATTTCTCTCTCTCCTCTTGGTTCCTAATATCAAGTTTATTTGTATGCTATTTGAATACAAATGTATTATATTAATTAGATGTATATAGTAGTATGAATAGTTTTTTTAAAAAAGTTTATCTTAGTTCATATGATGCTGTTTTATCAAATGTGTAGTTTTGTCTTGCTAGATAATCTAATTGAAAGTTGTTAATTTAATGTTAAATATAACTAGTATTAAATTGATAAGGTGGTAGCTGAGGTACTGCTGCTTAGGGTAGGGGGTTAACTTGAGTGGTATATACTACTCTAAGTTGGAGTTTTTAACTCCAGGCTGGGTGCAAGGTTTAATCCTTACATTATTTTCTCTTGTTCATTGTTGTATGTATATAGTTCTGACATCCACAATACATTTTGTAAACTCATTGTCACTACAAACAAAATTGAATCTTATACAAAATCCCATAAGAGATTCAATAAATACAGCTATATTTAAAGGTACACCTAAAGAAGGAGATGTAACATTACTTATTTTGTTAATTGTTATTTTGATCATAAGATTCTTATGTTTTAAAAATGCCAAATGACATCTCTAAAAGGAATTTCTTTAAACATTAATGGATTGAATAATCCGTGTAAAAGGGCAAGCCTAATAAGATACATTAATTTACATAAGGCCAACTTAGTCTTCCTTCAAGAAACTCATCTCTTGAAAAAGATATTGATAAACTAGCCACAAACAAATATACAGTATTGGTTAGTTCAGAGCACACTCAGAAAAAAGAGGAGTGGCTATTTTATGGA
This sequence comes from Protopterus annectens, assembly GCF_019279795.1. NCBI lineage: Eukaryota > Metazoa > Chordata > Ceratodontiformes > Protopteridae > Protopterus > Protopterus annectens. Next base: position 762,553,251 of record NC_056734.1, on the reverse strand, counting down.
ATAAAAGTATGCCCATTCCTAAAACTATTAAGTCTTATCAGGATGATAAAGGAATGTTTTGTATGGTTACAATACAAATTAATGGGAAGACTTATACATTAATTAATGTATATTGGATACCTGGAATTGGTATTAATACAGTGAAACACCATCTTGATAAGATCATATCATTCTCTATAGGAGATATTATTTTAGCTGGTGACTTCAATTGTATACTACATGAAAGTGACACTACCACTATAGGAAAAAGGAAAATAACATCTAATGCAAAACATTTAAATGATTTTGCTAATTCTTATCATTTAAATGATATTAATAATCAGATAGATTCAAAATCATTACCATACACCTTTTTTTTCTAACAGATACAAAACTTATTCAAAAATAGATAGGGTCTTTATTTCTAACCAGATGGTAACAGATTTAATTAATTCCAAAATCATTTCATGTCCTATATCTGATCATAATTCAATTGTTTTTGAGTTCATGATAAAAAATACTCACAATGTTCAGATCAAAGGATACCAGCATACTTAACTCAACTAAAAGACTATAAAGAATATATACTTTCAGAAGTACATTTTCTAGACATAAATAATACTCCTGAAGTCTCCATTGTCTATGTTTGGGATGCCTTAAAATCATATCTATATGGACAAAGTATCAGATGGTATAATAATAAAAGGAAATCTTGGGATAAGGAATTGTTAGATATTCAAAGTAAATTAGACTCTTATAAACATAATAATAAAGAAAATATTATGGATAAGAAAGTCATTGAAGAAATAAACAAATTAAATGAGAAATACAAAGAAATTTTTACTCATAAAGTTAAAATAACTCTAGAGAAATACAAGTTTTTGTCTTACTCAATAAGCCCCAAATACTTACATAGACTTAAAAATAAAACAAAAAGGTTGAATAAACAAAATCATATCAAAGAAATCTTTTCTCTAAGGAAAAAGAAGAATGTTTCTAGTCTACCAGAAATACTAGATGAATTTAGAAATCACTTTCACAAAATTAACCATAATAACATTAACATGGAACCTAAAGATAAAATAAAGGAGTTTATAACCACAAACATGAATAAAAAGCTTAATAAACAACAGATTAAACTATTGGACAAAAGTATTTCATATACAGAGGTTGTTACACAAATTAACAAGCTTAAATCAAACAAAGCACCGGGTAATGATGGTATTATACCAGAGATATATAAAATCCTTTCTAAAAGTACATATTCATTAATACATAAGGTTTTTATTTTGGCCCAAAATGAGCTAATAACCCCCCCATCTTGGCAATATACATTTATTTCGCCAATTTTAAAACCTAATAAAGATCCAACTAGATGTACTTCATATCGACCCATCTCATTACTTAATGTTGATTATAAAATGTTTATGAGTACTTTTGCTGATAGATTGAAGACAATCATCCCTGGCATTATAGATATAGATCAGACAGGCTTCATTGTAAATAGAAATACTTTTGATAATATAAGGAGAACTCTAACATTAATTGATTTTGCAAATAGGAAAAAGAAAGATTTAACACTTATTAGTCTTGATATAAGTTCAGCATTTGATTCAGTAAGTTGGGACTATCTGTTTACCTTACTGAAGTGCACAAACTTCTCAAATGCATTTGTAAATCTAATTGAGCATTTATACAAAGGAACATTGGCTTATATTAAGGTAGGAACATATGTCTCACAAAAAATACCCATTTTTAAAGGTACAAAACAAGGGTGTCCACTCTCTCCACTATTATTCACTTTAATAATGGAGCCTTGGGCTAATTTGATCAGAAACAGTACTGACATAGAGGGTTTTGAAATAGATAAAAATACAATATCTAAAATTCAACTTTTTGCAGATGATGTTCTAATTACATCAGCAGGATCTAATTCTTCTATGCAGTCTCTATTTGATAAAATGATGAATTTTAAAAGTATTTCTGGTTTAATATTCAATGAAGAAAAAACTAAAATACTACCTATATATACACGAAAAAATATTCTCATTAGTGATTTTACTAAATATGTACCCAATTCAGGTCAGATAACTTATTTAGGTATAATATTATCTAAAGATATTAAATATATTATATATAATAATTATAATACCTGTTTTCTTAATATACAAAATCTTTTTAATACCTGGAATAATATGTTTTTTACTATGGAAGAGAGACTTACAATTATTAAAATGATAATATTCCCCAAGATTTTATACTTAATACAATCAATAATACTCCCACCTACAAAAATAATTATCAGAAAACTGAATACACTAATGTTAAATTTCCTATGGGCACCTAAAAGACCTAGGATTGCATTAAAGAAACATACTAATAGCTGGTCTCAAGGGGGTATTTCTTTTCCAGACTTTAATTTATACACTATCTCTTCTATTGTAAAAGTTATTACTTTATTAATAGATCAGTCATATGTTGCAAAATGGAAAGATTACTGGGAGCTAATTAGTATACACTTCATGAAAATCTCCTTAACACATAAAAATATGATTGTAAATAACTCCATGTTATGGTTACTAAAGGAATTTTGTACTTCACCTATTACACCTAAACATATAGTTAGTTACCCATTAAACATTATTATTAGCTATCGTAACTTTATATTCATGCATCCTAAATATAGGGAATGGAATTTTATTATATTCCTATAATGTATACTCGGGTATGCTTTTGTCATCTACTTCTGAAGGAACCCATTTAGCTATAGATAATGATCTAAAGTACTGGTATCAGTTGATATCTGATAATAAAGTTAAAAATCTAGATTTCTTAAAACAAGAATTTGATCTAAGAGAAACTTGCTGGTTAGAGGTTCAGACCTTTAGACAACATCTCATTGATAAAATAGATCTAATGTCTATAACAGTTAAAGAATCTATTCCAACACTGATTGATTACTTGATATTAAATTTACAACATAAAGTTTCTGATAAAGGAAAGCTTTCATACATACATAAAATTATCAGACAAGAAACTTTTACAGTGTAGATACCTACTGGAATTATTTCACTTCCATTAATGGGGACCCACCAAACCAACAAGATAAACAATATATATTGGAATCTGCTTACAAAACTGTCTTCCATTGTCTGGAGACTTTTTACATGGAAATTTTTACATAGATCTTTTTATACACCTTTGATGATGAATAAAATAAATAATAAAGATAATCTATGTAAAAGATGTAATGTAGAAATTAATGCTGACTGGGCTCATATGTTTTATGACTGTATAAAATTGAAAGAATATTGGAAGTCAATTAATGAATTTTTGCAGGCTCTTTTTACAGATAATTTCATTATTTCTAAATCTCTTATATTATTCAACACACCTGTACCTCAAAGTGTTAAAAGATTAAGCTTCCCTTGTTATGGTCTATTCTAGCAGTGGCTAGGAAAATAATAACCAGAAATTGGATTTCAGATACACCTCCTTCGTTCAATGAATTTAAAAATGTTATGAATATAGTGTGCCATATGGAAATAAACACAATAAGGTCAAGAACAACTAGGAAAACATCTTATTATATTGTATGGGATAATTTACAAAACCTGTTAAAAAAATCTTAACTTCAATAGCATGGTATTTTAGTTTAATTAAATGATCTGATTGTAGTGGATGTCTCTGTAAATACTTTGGTTGTTTTGTTGAATGTTATAATCATATCTATTTTAATTACTTGTATAAAATTGTTATGATATTTCTCTTGTATGTTAAAACAATAAACTTGTTTAAAAAAAAAAAAGAAAGTCTATGGCTCTGTTTAGAAAAGTTAGATAATTACTATTATACAATGACTGGCCGTTAACATTCCAAAAGGAGCATGCTGATTGCCCTTTGTAAACCGAGAATATACCAATGATAAAAGTCCAGCTGCTAAAGTTATCATTGAGTGGTCAGACTTTTTTTTTCTATTATTATGTGGTAGACACACATTAGTCTGAATGAAAACCTCAAACTGAAATATGTATCACTATTTAGTGACTTCATTCCTAAACCTCAAACTGAAATGTGTATCACTATTTAGTGACTTAATTCCTCATAAAATGTATTTCTTTCCGACAAATCGCTGAGGAAGAAAGTCGATAAATAATGACAGGCATTTCAGTTTTAGACTCTCTTTCCTTCAGACAATACACACATATTCACATTTTTTTTTTAAATAAAAGATTGAGAGGTACACATGACACCACAGGAAATACAAGAAAAAGCAGGTATGTTCTGCAAATTAAAACATACCTGATTTTCCTTGTATTTTCCTCTTTCTCATACCTCTACACTATAGGGAGGTTACAATTTTTTTCTTTCAAAAAAAAAAAATAGCAACAGAGGTCATCCTTTCTCTGTTGGTTGCTTGCTAAATCAGTGAGGTACTGTCTAAGCCTGGGAATGCAAGTCCCATACACATGTGCAGTGCATCATCAAATAGCACAATCAGGAAACAATGTGGAAGAACACCACAAAACCATCATACAAAGACATTATTTAAGAAAAGTAAGTGATTTTCTTCTCAAATAATGTCATTGTATAATAGCAATACCTGACTCCATGGTGTGGTATATTGAAGATTTACACACAGTTGAGCTTTGTTTAATCACTCGGGCTTCAATTTCGTGATTAAACTACATCAACAGTGGGTAAATCTTAAATATGCCATACCTACGTCATTGATTACTGCTATATTAAAAGATAGATCCCTGGATTCAAAAAGTCTTACCTAGATACAGAAGCCTCCACTTGGAAGGTACGTGCATTGAAGTAAGCCTTTCCACATGCCTCCTGCTACAGTCTGCCATTAGCAGGGGATGTGCTATAATGAGCTGTCTCACTGGGAAAACCACATGCTAACGCTGCACTTCAGGGAAGTGCCTCATGCTAATTAGCCATATGCTCGCCACTGGAAATGGTTGTGGCTTCGGACTAACTTAGCCAAGCTAATTTTTCCCCTAAGAGGAAAAAGTGATTACCATTTTTGACGGTGTTCATCCACTCACTCCTAAATGAGTAGTCATGGTATAAGTAGGTATAGCACAGAGGCATGGGGGTCGGTGTGTGTCTGCATGAGCAAAAAGGTAGATGAATGGATGTGGGTATGTGGGGGTGGGTATGCCCTGTTCACAGTACAGAAAAGCAGACTACATTCCACAGTTTTACTTGTCAAACTGGTATTAATAAATATAATAAGGCAAACATGTTTAGCTTCTGTACGATTTTATAGGCTATGTTATGGGACATAAAAACATTCTAGTGATGCTGAGTTCTGCTAATTGGATGCATACACAAAATTAAAATCAGTCTGGGATTGTGTTCTTCAGAAGGACTGCATTAAGTTTCCACTGAGCTTGTATTTCTTCACCTTTAAAACATTTTGTCATGGTAAACTGTACAACTTAGCAATGAAAAGTTAAGAAGAAAAGATTCTAGGATTAGAAGTGCATTAGAATCAACTAAGTCAGGTGAATATTTATGGTCAATGAGCCCACAAAATACTTTAAGTGACTTGCAAATGCCTTTAGAACATGATTTGTAAATGCATTTTAAAACACTCTCCCACCACGGCATTCTCCTCTAGAGTCCAACAACTTGGACAACATCAGTGGACTTGTATAGGAGGCTAACTGAAAGGCAGGACTCAGCAAGTGAGGGTTTTGAACTCCTCACTAAATCTACCAAACTGACACGTGACTCTTCTTAGTCATCTACATTGTGCTCCTGATTATGTGGAATTCTCTGACAAAATAAGCAAACCCCTTTCACCATCCCCCGACCCCGATGCTTATATATACTAACTTAAAAATAATCTTACCTTACAGATGAGGAATTATGCCACATGGCAATCTTGGACTTAGCATATGCCAAAGTCCCCACATTCGCACATTCAGTCCTTTTCTGGGACTTATATGTACAAGCCCTAAGAACCTGAAATCATTATTTCTTTTTATACAAACTTTACTTTAGAGCCAGGACACCTACAGGCTGTCTCTGCAATCTCACAAGAAAGCAGACCACCTGATAAGAGCTTCCAAGACAAAGAAGACATGCAGACTCCTTACAGTAGCTACTCCATATCCAAAATGCGTGAAATTAAGTGAAGAACCAAGCACTCTTAGGAAACAACACTAACTGCTGTGCTAACTTCTTATTTACTTACTATTTTCAATCAGACCTGTACAGCATGTGAAATACTAAATGAGAAAGCCTGCAACAAAGCAAACCAGCACTGGTGAAGTTGTCTTCTATCCATTTGTTAATCCTGTACTCTGCAGAGCTTGTTTACTTCTACAGTACATAGATCTACAGGTAAACCTTAATGTAAAGCCACAGGCTTCTCTACAAAAAATGCCTCAGGTCTCAAATGATACAACATGTGTGATGGAGTTTCTAAAACATTTAAACAAATTACCAAGGTTAATACTGGAAGATTTGCCTTGCAGCTTACAGCGATGTTCAGTCTCACCCCATTACACAAATAATGGGACAAGAATAAGAAATGGGTCTGAAAATCATTATGGTAACTTTCTGTTGTGACTTCTTAACCTGAACTCTTCTAGCTGAGCTCTGCTTACAATGCAAATAATTCCACACCCACTTTTGCCCAGCAAATATTCATCGCTTTCAAATGGAGGCAATCTTGTACAGCATTTTCCCAACATTTTCTTTAAAAAATACATAAGCATGGCTCTGGAATGATGCAGTCTGGGCAATGTTTCAAAGCGGCCTTGCCTCTCCTTCAGTGACCAAAAGCATCAGTAAAGAACCATAGTGACCCTACAGTCAACAGTGCTTCACCCTTGTAATACAAAGACATACAGTAGGGGTTAGAGCAGCTAATCGCAAGTACCGAGTAAAAAAAGGTAATGGAATATTTATGACATTACCCAACCACCGTCGCCCTACCTCATCAACTCACATCAGTGCTCATTAAACAAGGACATCTATAAAACTGAGCTAATACATTAAAAACGGACATGTTATACTCTTAACAAATATAATTACATAACCTACAACCTGATTATAGTACATTAGCATCTTAACATTTGTTTATGAAGTGTTTAACTGCTTATTGTTAAGCATGCTACAAAACTAAAATCTGCACAACAGCTTGGATAATGTTAAAATCAGTAAGAAGACAAAGATAAGGACTATCAAAGAATAAACTCATTAACAACAACAACAAAATATATAAATAAAACAAATCACAATAAGAATTAATTAGATTTAAAGGATTTTACAGTTGTCTAACAACTATCTGGGCAAACTTGTGGTTAGGGTTCAAGTAAAAACATTAAAAGGATGGTACTTCAGGAAGATATAACATTGAATGAATATATACACTACCATTTTTTAGTACAGAGAAGTGTCCTTTGTAGGATTAATATGAGGAGGACAACAAAATCATATTTGTGCTTGCCTAAGAGATCAGCAGTGACCCATTATGTACACAAATAACTAAATTAAAATCATTTGTGCAACATTTCATACATCTGCAATCAAATGCCTTACCCTAATCAATAATATCATTACACATACCATAATCAGCAATACCCTGTGCTATCTACAATACTGTTAACTTATCATCAATGACAATATCTTGTGCTAGCTATAATTCTGTTAACTTACCATCATCAACAATATCCTGTGCTATCTATAATACCATTAACTTACTATCATCAACGATATCCGATGCTATCTTTTTACTGTTAACTTGCCGTCATCAACGATATCCTGTGTTATCTACAATACTGTTAACTTACCATCATCAACGATATCCTGTGCTGTCTGTAATACTGTTAACTTACCATCATTGACAATATCCTGTGCTGTCTATAATACTGTTAACTTACCATCATCAACAACATCCTGCGCTGCCACAGAGTTTGTGTACATCACAAGGTCAGACAGTTCTCGACAAAGCTTCATGGTTTTTCCACGACGTCCTATTCTGTTAAAGAAAAGAAGGTTAGATTTGACAACATAAATAGTTAGTTAATAGTATCAACACATACCAAAAACGTTTATCAGTTAGTTAATTTTATATAAATATATGCTATGACAACTTAAGAATATTTTTAATTCCGGTTTTCAACTGTTTTCCTTCCTATAACATGCAAGAAAACTTACTATAGTTGCCATCCCAACAGTTATAAAAACACTTGTCTTGAAATGTTGCAAATGTAGAGGAACTTGCAGTTCCATTCAGAAATTCTCTTTCGCCAAGTAAAAAGACATGTTACAGGGATATTCAATATTCATGGATGTTCACTGGGATAATTTTTATATTGTACTCACAAGAAAATCAACTGTGCTCCATTCTCGAAGAGAGAGAGAGAGATGCCATGGTCTACAGCTCACAGCAGGACTCTCAGTGTCTCTGTCCACACAGGTTATGAGTGCATGTTGTCTTCGTTTTAATGTATGACATCACTGACAGGCTTTTGCACCCAAAACAGTATTAATTTTAGACTCTGTTCCCTTTCCAGAAGTGGTAGAGCATGGAGCACTGTTGTTTCCTTGAGAAAGTTGATGCTTATCTCCTTTTAAGAAGACCCATTTTCCTTCTAAAGGGAGAAGTCCACACAAGTTTTCAAATCAGTTAGTGAAGTTGCTCTATTATAAATTTAATATATGGCTGACCCTGCAACCAAACGAATAAAAAAAAAGCCTTGACCAGTTGGAGAAAAAAATATCTTGGCACACCCCAACGTCATTTTACTTCAATATATTAACACTGCTGTTGCACAAATGGAAAGCCCCAAAAAGTATGAATCTCTACAAGTGCACTAAAAGAAAGCAAACCTCAAAACAGCAATCACCATGCTGTGACTCGTGGAACTGTACTACATGAACTTTAACGTCAACCACTTTACAATCAGCCAAAGTTACAGAAGTCAAGTTTAACACTAGCAGGTCTGTTACATGATGTTCCTGGCCAATAACAGCTCACTCTCCACTGAAGCATCCTTATCTGCAGGGAGTTACAGGACAATAAAGATGCTGGCTATCATGATATTCAACAGACACAGACGTGTGTACACTTCCATCCCACTCTCTATATCCTCACCAAAACAGTCAAATAACATGATCTCCTGGGCCCTTACTTTGGCCACCCATGAATAATACTAGAGAATGCCCAAACTCTCCCTTAATGAAGGAGATACTATGACATATGTCCAGAGTAGACTTCCCCCAGTTCACAGTTACTACAAAGCCTAAAAATGTGAAGGGTCCAGCAAAGGTCACTACCAAGAAATCTCTTAATGGAGGAAACAGGAGTCAGTCATCCAGCTAAAGGAACATCCTCATGAAAGGTTTGGGTTACCACGGCAAACATGATGGTAAACAATGGCTGCAGAAAATGGATCAGAAGGGAATACTGTGTAAAGAAATTAAATTTCATGAAGGGTGGATCAAAGCAAGCTTCCATAAAGATACCAAATGGTGATGTGCCAAAAGACATGAATTCTGTTCAATGAAGCCAACATGGGACCTGCAATAGGATGACCCAGTGGAGAGTGACCAATCAGAATCTGTATACTGGATGTTCCTGGTGAACTCAATGAGATCTTTAATGTGATGGAATCATCCTATTTATTCAGATTAGAAAACGTCAAGTTCTTCACTCCACATGAACAGTAGAGTCGGGGCCTTTTACAAGAACTCGGCAAACAACAACTGATTTTAATGGAGCTTCTTTTGCATAAGGACTTACCAATCTTAGATGGTATTTGGCATCCACATGTGGTTAGATAAGGCCCTACATATACAGTAGAATAGAAGTTGACTATGAATAGCCCTGCGTGGTAGCCAGTCAAACTCTTGGGAAACTTCACCAGCATGAGCTCATTTAAACCCCATCACCAGATGAGGGTGGAGCAAGTGAGGACATCCTTCAGCCAGCTATAAGGAGTAGTTCAAAATGTTTCTGTGTTGTTTCTTTAGCTCAAATGCACACACCAGAGAAAAGTAGGGTGACAGTGTGCAGTGAGTTGATGGCCATCCCCTCACTTGCACAAGGGTATTTTCTCCAAACACTCGTATACTAGCACCCCAAGGCATGAGCTAGGAGTTCACTAGTATCAACCAGTGTAATGCCAAGTACATGCAAGCACCACTCTTCACATGGTACACATCAGCAAGCTGCACCATTTCACTCTTTCCCCTCCATGTCTGTCTCATTAAGTCCTAGGGCCACTAAATGTTTGATATTACTTATTTATACCATGTTGATTTTGATGGGTTAATCCTACAAGGCTAGTAGTCTCTTTTCAGTGACCCAAGGTGGTATTTATACTCTGGTCCATTTTCCCTTAGAAGTATCAGGGAATTTCCCCTCCTCTTTTCAACAGGTTCTAAGGGATCTTTTACACCCACCTGAGCTACCACCAACTCAAGCAGACGAGATCTCAGTCGGACATTCCTGGTCAACAAATGTTAAATAAATAAATAATAAATAAATAAATAATGTCTCATCCAAGGAATGGCACACTCAGGAATGTGGCACCCCTTTTATGTTGCACCACAGCATCAGTAATCAATTTACCTGGTGTGGGAATAGAACCCACAGCCTTCTGAGCCAAAGACGAGTGTGCTATTTCTTGCATCGCACACTTAAGTTACCTAGGTTGCAAGTCTAGTATACATCCCCTGTACCACAGAGCAAGATTACACCACAACTGTTAACTCAGCCTTTCTTCTCATGTAAGAAGCTCATTCCTTCTGTTGCACTCAAATGAAAACTCCCATTTTTAAACAGAGAGATTTTGTATCTGTAGTAGAAGATGACAAACCTCTCTGGTGAAGGCAGTTAATGAACAGATGTCCAGTTTCAAAATGGAGTTCATATATAATAATCTTAATTTACTGTAGCCACCTTGTAAAGAGCAATTTAAGGCTTTGGTAACACGCTACTGCAGGTACAATGTTATGCTGCCATTACAGGTAGCCTCTGGGACAAGGACCCTAAAACTAACATGAGAATGAAAAAAAAATTTTGCTAATTATATTATAAAGTGTTGTTAAAAAAAAAAAAAAGTCTGTGTAGATGGGAATCTAAGTAAAATCAGCCAAAAAAGCATCGGTTTTGTGTTCAGATGTGGCAACTCTACTGCCAAAGCACAACTATAGACCCATTCAGATCACCTGCTTATCCAGGCTCCATGCATCCTTGTACACTAAGACAAAGGAACCATAATGATTTCACAGATTTTTTTTCTCTGCAACTCCTAAACTGTGCACTTTATCTGATAGTGTGGTGAACATTCCAGTAACAGATTCCATAGTCTAAGGAAAAAGTTAATGCATGGTAATACACGTTTTTATTTTACCAACCTTCTAAATAAATAACTCCATTGTGTTTAAAAATGTCCCTGATTTATATGTTTTGCCCTTGCATATTGTTGGTGTTTTTCCCGAATGCAGAGATCTAGAACAGGTTGCCATACAATGAAAGTAGATCTGGAACTATGCATGTTCTAAGGAATACCAACTTTTCAGAAGTTTTTAATGGGGCTCTTACTCTTACAGAACCACTGTCACCTCTTCACCAAGGAAATGTCATCTTTTTAAGTACTCTTCCAAAAATGTTCCTACACTTAGCAGTACGTATTGTGGTGCACATGGTGCAACAGCACATTTACCTCCAACCTCTCATGTCATTTCTATGCTTCTTGTTTCCTATAACCTTTGTAAATTCACTTCTCCTTTATCACTGTGATGACAGCTCTGGGACCAGCATGCAGATGTATCCTTACACTTTGACGGATGTCCCACTACATTTGTGTAAATGCCAATTCACTAAAGTCTGTTAACACATCCTAATATTATCTATAGGGCAAAATCAGTGAGGGATACACTACATTTATCTTGAACCTGATTTAATAAAAAGGAGAGAAAAACATCATAGCATCATCCGAGTAGATGGCATAACACAGGTAAGAATCTCAGTAAGGTATTTATGTCAATATAACAACAACTACAGATACAACCATCATATCATATTTAAAAAGTATTGCATTATTCTGAGTAAAAATATGATTTTGACTTTTCTTCAAGATCTTACAAACTTTTCATAAACTGCAATGAACTTCAATATGTGAGGTGCAAAGTGGCTAAATAACTTTCTTTTTAAAATATTAATTTTCAGAATATATTCAAAAGCTTTATGTAAAGAAGCTGCAGTTCTGAGGCTAGCTATTCCAAACCACAGTCTCTTAGACCAGCTAATAAGCAGCAAGGCCATGCTACAAATAATTCATCACAAAACCCCACTAAACAATAAATTATATTAACAGTTATGTACTGCATAACTTAAACCTTAATCCATTTTATCAACATTTTTTTTCAAAAGGTACTGAATACATTTTTGAAAAAGTGGGTCAGGGTTTCGTACGTTATTTGTTATTTGTATAACTTCTTAAAATAAGGCTGTTATCATAACCAGTGGTGCTGCGGTAGCGTTGTCGCCTCACTCAGACGCTGTACGGTTCGATTCTCAGCTAGAGCGTCTTCTGCGTGCAGAAATGCGTGAATGGGTGTACCTTCGTTGAAGGTTGTGCGTCAAGGCTGGTAACTCGGCACGTAAAAATCAACTACCAATCATTAGTGGACCGGAGTTCTGCTGTGGCGACCCCTAACCGGGAAAAGCCGAAAGACACAACAACATCATAACCAGTGAAGGTTTCCTACTGTTTAAGTACATTAACCTCTTGAAAGACTGCCAGGAAAACCAGTAAATGATTTATAATATTCATTACAGCAGTTTGGTGCGGTTATGTGGTGATTTGTGGCTGACAATTATGTTTCATGTGTTAAAACCAGGTGAAAAGTAAAGTAATGTCCTAACGGAGACTGGAAGCCAAAACAATGACCCAAACCCAACACAGTCCATTACTTCAGGCATTTTCCTGTTGTCTGCTGCACTATCCCTTTCACCACCAGCAAAACCTGAAGTAAAGCTGCCCAAGATATTCTTTTTTCAACATCTTTACTGAATTACCACTTAAGATATATACATATATTTATATAAAAAAAGAAAACAAACCATATTGACATGTTTCCAGTTACATATATTATACATGTTAGACATTCTTTTTTGCAACTAACAACAATCCAACATTACATAAATTGCTCAGTCCCTACCTTCCCTTCAACCTCACACCTCCTCCTTCAGATAATTATTCTGCATTTATTGTTCCCACAATTTTCATTTCTTTCTGTGGAATTAGCTCCTACCCTTTTCTATAGACCACGCTGCCAGTTCTTTTACCATTGTTACAACATTCAGTACTTCAAATACAATTGGTGTAGACTGATTCCCATTATCCAGTAACTGCTTTTTTGGCAGCTACCAGAATTAAACTTAATAAGGCTTTACTATGTCTAGGCAACTCAGATCGTGTGCACCAGCTGAAAAGAATCATTTCCTACTGTGGTGGTGGTGGTGCTGCCGTAGCGTTGTCGCGACACAGTAAGACATCCTGTTCGATTCTCAGCAAGAGCGTCTTCTGTGTGGAGACATGCATGAATGGGCGCACCTTCGTTGAAGGTTGTGTGTCAGGGCCGGAAACTCGGCATGTAAAAATCTACCGCCAATCATTAGTGGACCGGAGTTCCATTGTGGCGACCCCTAATCGGGAAAAGCCGAAAGACACACACACATACTCATTTGCTCACCCAATATTTCTGGCAGGGTGCTCTGTAGCGATTAAGTCTGCCAACTCATTACACTCTAAAAACATATGTTCCCAGTTACCGCTTTCTTCCCCATCACACCTCCAATATTTGTCATCAGAGGAACCATTTTTTGTAGTCTGCTTGGGGTGTAAAAATACCTATGCAAACACTTCCTAGCAAAAATCCTAAGTTTTGTAAATTTTGCTGCTTATTTGGGAGCCGTACATGTCCTCCAGTTGTTTCCTTACAAACTGCTTATCCAGTCTCTCTTCTCAATTTTTTCTAACCATCTCTGATTGATTCATATAGACATTATGCAATATTTTATATGCCCTATTAATTATCCCTTTTTAATTGCAGCATCTGTTCTAGATTCAACTAAAACCTCTACTACATCAGGTCTTTTACTTAGGATTCTTGTATCCCTTTTTCTTTGCCTATAGTCTGATATCAGTCGCTGATACAGAAAGCAGTGTCTAGTCTGCATTCCTCTTCCCATTGTATTATCTTCCCCTCTCTGGTTATTTTCTCCCAATACTTAAGTTCCTTTGCCAGTTTTCTTCCGTAAATTCTAGCCCCCTCTTCCTAGTGTCTGTGCCCCTAACTAATGTCATCCCTGCCTACATAAGCTCCTTTCTCCATTCTTGTTTTGGCTTAATTCTTACAATAAATTCTGCTACTTTATGAGTATAATATTCCTTGTAGCTGCTGTTCTCTTTACGAATTTGCATCAAAAATCCCTCTGATTTCATCATCACCTTTTGCCACTTTAAATTATAGCTTTTTGCTTGTGGCATGTATATAAGCCTTAACTGTACAGCTCTAGAAATAATCCTTCACAATCAGGGAATCCTAACCGACCTTGTTCTGTTGGAAGGATTAACATGGCCCACTTGAACCTTGCTTTTTTCCCCTCCCAGATAAAGTCCTTCAACTCTTTAATTCTTGTCCACAACTTCTCCTCTGGTTCATAAAAATATGCCTGACTGAATATAAAACGAAATGGACTAGAAACATTACCACTGCTTGCATACTGCTATTAATATTCAAAAACAAGAGCTTCCAGTTTCTCACTTTTTGTTTTATCTTTTTATAGGTTCATAGGTTCATACTAGGCTATCTGCCCTAGGGCATTTATAAGCCTAGCCAGAATGTGTTACCCATTTTAAATTTATTTTTCTGTCTAACAGTGACACAGAAGTGATACATCTCCCATCCACTCATCAAGATTCCTCTTGAAGAGAGTCAATGAGGACTTTGCCTAACCTGGACTGGGACTTTATTCCAGAGTGAATTTCAGTGCTGAGGTTCAAGTCTCCGGTAGCGTAGGCTTGATGGGATTTGGATTTTCTGAGGTGCAGCATGTCCATTAATTCCGGATTGGATTAACCGGGCAGCATATGGCATCTGTATGAGCCCTTTGATCCTCTTGGTGAGGTACTTTTGGGGGTCTTTCCAGTTGCTTCAGGTGTCTGGTAAGGTACATCCCAACATTGTACTCAATTATGGGCCTGATGAGTAAAGAGGCACGATGACCTCCCTGATCTAGATGTGAATCCCTTCATGATTAGGTGGGCTATATAAAATGTTTTTCTAACCACTTTACGTGGTTGTCAAATGAGAGATTGCTATCAACTTGGGTCCCCAGGTCCCTAATTACTTCTTCTGTACTTAATGGATTTCCACCTATGTGGTAATTTGTGGGCACTTTGTTTTGGGATGACTATACACTTTTGGCATTTAGCTTGAGGCCATGGCTCTGGCACCAGTTGTCTGTTTCTATGAGGCCCTTTTGGAGGATGCTTGTTTCGGCAGTCATCTGCGAACTTGGTCAGCCACAGTCCTTCTGTGTTGGCCTGTACCTCCGAGAAATATATACCGAACAAGAGAGGTCCCAGGACTGAGCCTTGTGGGACACCACTTGTAACTGGTTTGGAGTCTGACATGGCTCCAGCAATTCTAACCATGTGGGTTCTGTCCTTGAGCCAGTTTGCAATCCATCTAGTGACATGGGGTTTATATTTAGGCTGGTGAGCTTATCTATAATGCCGGCTTTGCGAGGTCCAGGTAGGCTGTGCAATGGCCTTGGTGACTGTTTCAAAGAAATCAACCAGGTTTAAGAGGCAGGATCTGAACTGGGTAGGATCCAGTGTTTGTAGGTCCCCAATATCTTTATTTATGAGGTCCATGATGATCCTTTCCATAGCTTTGCAGACCAAGCTAGTCAGGCTTATGGGGTGATAGTTTCCAGGATCCGTTGAGGCACCACCTTTATGGAAAAGTCTCGTCTCACATATTCTTAGCTGGTGTAATATAATAGAATCCTTTTTAATCCATACCAGTAAATAATTAACTTCGCTGTTTTCCCATAAATATGGGTATTGCATTACTAATTTGTGTGTATGTACATAATCTGCAGCTGTGCCCTTTGCTTTATCTTAATTAATTTATATCCCGAAAAGATTTGAAGCTGTCTCAAAATGTTCCACAACACTGAGATTGCCTTTTCCATTTTTATTACGTACAAAATAATACTGTCTACAAATAAAGCCAACCTTTCAGGATTGCTATACCAATTATCTCCTTCAGTTTCTGAGACTCTTATTTTCTTTGCCAGTGTGCTAAATATAAAGCAAATACAGTAAAAACAGGACACCCCTGCCTGGTTCCTCTGTTCAGATATAACGTATCGAAAGGAACCTTCCCACTTGAATTTTTGCCTTTGATCGCTCATAAATCCTCCTCATTATTATATCAGGGAATGCAAATGCGTCCATTACCCTAGTTATAAAATCTCAGCTTACTCTGTTGAATGCTTTTCTCTGCATCAGGACCCACCAATGATAGGGGTATTTTTGTACATTCTGCTTCTCTCTGGATCACCATTGCTCTATTGATGATGTCAGATGTTTGCCTCCACTCCACAAAACCTCAGTGATCCATATCTATCAATGTTGGCAACACCTTTGCCATTCTTTTAGCCATTGTGTACATAAACACCTTATAATCATGGTTTAAAATTGAAATGGGCCTATATGTATTTCTTAGTCAGCCTGTACTGTGTAAGGGATATAATATGAGCTTTAACATCAACAAAACTGATGTTGCATTAAAATTAATCTATTAGAAAACATGTTTGCAAAGTCAGTAAGAGCCCTAAATCCCACACTCCATGACTGCAAAGTATACTAACACCAAAGCTGTTTAACTCCAAGGTAAAATAATTCTCCCTTATTACTAGAAACTAGTAACTTCAAAGCTAGCACAGAGGTAAACTTCAGCATTACTGAACATTGAAGTATTTTGTGACAATATTACTGCACAATTTCATTATGCTACATTGATAACTATGTGCTCCCCTTCAAAAACAGGGATTTTCTCCTGTAACTGGGGACCTGTCAGCAAAAATTTCAAACATGTTATGCTGGCTGAGACGCAACTGGTAAGGTGTAGGTCATTCAAAGAAGTACACTCAAATTTGTGTTATGATTACTGGAACTTTGTACAGTGATGTGTCTGTATACATACCCTCAAGGGAAGCCATAACTGAAGGAAGGCATGTGTTTGACAAAATATTACCAAGGAATCAGTTTCACTCGTTACTATAATAAATAACAGACAAGGAGAAGACAGGTCACTTTACAGCTAGACAATCAATCACATTAAGTTAAAACTTTTTTTTAACATGGGGTCAACACCCCCCCCCCCTTACATCTCCGATGTGGGAGCTTTACCTTGCACTTCCCTAAGCCAATATAACTAACTTGGAGATCTGATAACCTCAAAGTATGTTTAAATAAGTTGGTAATCACCAGTTTGTCTTTATAGGTTCATCTGCTCATGTTCTACTGAAAAGAAAGTAACAGATGTAAATGAAAATGGCAGAAACACTCAAGAATTTTTATTTTAACTATTAAAAGGAAAAAGCCACTAGATGCACCAACCTTTCGATGGGTTACTTATATTTTATTTTTTTTCTTGTATTACATTTAAGTTTTCTGTTCTGTTGGAGTTTAAGAGGTCTTGGCTAGGGTCAGTTAGAAAAGTTAGTTAAGAATTCTTTTGCAAACAGTGAATAACATTAGCTGATTAGTGGAAGGAGCTGAGAAATAGCATTCCTCAATTACCTAGAAATATTTGGGGGCATCTCTATTTAGCTGGACTGCTTACTTGCTGTACTCTGCTTTAATATCGCTGATCTCTGTCTGCATTTTATTTTTCACTCCCACCCACCCAACTGTTGTTATATTCTTAAACTTTGTGGCTTTTGAGTTGCCCATCCTTACTATAAATCTGATTTTGGGCACTCCTCCTAGTCCCATCTTGTCAGCTCATTCTACTGAGTACGGACAGATTAGTTGGAAAGGCCCACCCCCTTAGTTTCTTAACCTTGAATTATCTTCTGCTCTCTCCCATCCCACCTAACTTTAAAAAATGCACTTATTCAGCTGCTTTTACTATATTTGCATCTCTTCCTATTGTATTACTTTATTTTACTTTTGCTGCTTGTTCTTAAAAGTGTTCAATTGCACTTATTTTGCTGCATTTATTACTGCTTGTTAATAGCTTGATTAAATTGTAACTGCTATTCTAAGCCTCTTAGTTTTGGTTTAAGCACTTGGGCTTCAGGCCAGTTTTTTTTATATTAAGAAGGTTTGTAGTCTACACTCTTGTGGGAAGAGGGGCTAGTCTCTGCCCTTCTGAGCTGGGAATTGGTGGTCAATGGTTTATTTAGCCTGTTATTCTAAGTGTCTTTGTTCTGGTTTAAGCACTTGGGTTCCAAACCAGTTATTTTACATCAGGAAGATTTGTGGTCTAAATTTTGTGGCAGAACAGGATACCCTACACCTTTCTAAGCTGGGAATTGCTGGTGAAGGCTTATTGTACCTGTTATTCTAAGTGTCTTTGTTCTGGTTTAAGTAATTGGGTTCCAGATCAGTTATTTCACACTAGGAAGGTTTGGAGCCTACACTCTTGTGGGAGTACTCTACTGAATTGCTGCTTTATTTCAACTGTTTTTTTTTTTTTTTTTTTTTTGCTGTTGTGACTCTTATTTTCTGCACTTTGAATTTCTAGTACTTCTGCATTTTATAGCATAGGCTAGATTCAGGCTTGCTGAATCTAAACTGTTTGGCATCATTTGAGCACTGAAACCAGACACCTTACATTAAGAAGGCCACAGTGCACCCTTGTGGCAGAAATGTGCAGCCAATCAGAGCTGCTCAGAGATTGGACTGCTGCCCTGAAGCAACTCAGTTGTGCACTGTGAAGCTTTGACGCAGTTTTCTACCCCTAGGCCCCCATACAATAGCTGCTTTTTGTTAGTCTTACAGCAAAACCTGGTTCATAAAGCCCACTCCCCACTAGTTACTACAGTATATACATGCTCTAATGGACAGACAGTTTCCCACCATTTCTCCACCCAGACTGATTGACATGGACATCCTGAGGCAATGTAGCAATTGTCTCATGTATACTAACAACCACTAGCTCCTAAAAACAAACAAATACAACATGTGAAAAATCTATACTATGAATTTGGAATCAATTCTCACACATAACAAACCAGATATCAAACAGCTTGTCAGCACGCACACCACCTCTTGCACATAACAAGCTCACAACACAAACCCACATACACAGAGAAACTCACTAGAAGCCTAACTAAAGATCAGAGATCTCCCAAGAGCAAACCTACTGCACACACTGCAGACCCAACAGAGTCTACTGCACATAATACACACAACCCCTAAGGCAAAACATCTCAAAACCAAATGTCTTAGTCATAGGCAACTCCACAGTGAGACACAGATATCCCCCTCACCAGGCTGGACAAGGAGATGGTCAAGGTCAGCTGCCTGCCAGGATCTGTTAGATCATGCATGCACTCAAGTCTCTCAACAACAAGTACCATTATGACTCTGTCATAGTCCATGTTGGAGTGAATGACTTGAGACATACCTCACTGGACTATATGAAGAGAGACATGACTGAACTCTCAGATTATGTGTCCCAGGCAGGCATGTCCCTAGCCCCAAGCAGCATTCTACCTTCACCCAGGATGATGCTTTAACATAAACAAAAAATGATTGACTTCAAAAATTGTCTTAGCTTCTGGTCTCAATCCAGGGAGATATAGTATCTGTCAGCCTGGGAGTATATGGTTGACAGACCATGCTCAGCTTTTGCCAGAGATGGTCTTCACCTGTCGCCTCTAGGCTTTCGGTTACTGGCAAAGGTAATTGCCTCACCCATAGTGCCTTTGTTAGGCAATGTCATAGCAACAAAATTCCCAACATAAAAATCCACTAGAGACAAACTCAAGGTTATGCTGCTTAATGCTAGGAGTCTAAACTGGAAACTGCACTCACTGGAAGCACTCCTCACCTTGGAAGATGTAGATATTTGTGCAGTCACAGAGACGTGGCTCAAGACCACAGACAGCACCTTGGACATGCAAGGCTACCATGCCTTCCACACATTCAGACCTTAAAACGAATGTGAAAGAACCAAAGGCGGAGGTGTATCCATCTTCATTAAAGACAAATACACCTCAAGACTGATCAAACAGTACAACTCCCTGGAGCTACTCTAAATCCAACTAACTGTATGTAAAACCCACTTCCATATCATTGGTAGCAATAGGTCCCCACCATGAACCACAAGAAACATTCTGCCTGCCTACCTGGACCTACTTGAGTCACTCACTATACAGCCAAACCCATTGGTCGTGGGTGATTTCAACTATCCTTCCATTGATTGGGAGTCATATATGAGCATAAACACGCTTGCCCTAAGGTTCCTGGACTTTGTTAATATAAATGCTCTGGAACAGATAGTCTGCACCCCCACAAGGGCTTCAAATGTCCTAGACTTAGTACTCACCAACACAGGGGGTCTCTGCACTATCCCCTGTGTGCTGCTCCCCCTGGTAAGAGCTGAACATAAAGCAGTCTCATTCAAAATAACAATCATACTTGACCCCCCCTTCAAGAGCAAAAGGATAAAAAATTTCTCCAAAGCAAACCACAGCCTTCTAAGCGATGGTATAAATAGTTTCAAATCCCCATGCTACCACTGTCAACAGTGACTGCTATACAGATGTGTACACAAATGCCCTGTATTTACACCTATACAAATGTATAGATGTGGCTGTAACTGAACAGATCAAAACAAGATCCTCACAAAAAAACAAGCCACCCTGGTGGACATCAAGCAAAGAGGTTACACAACAAGAGGAAGAAACTAATGTCTAAGAACAAGACGGAATTGACTCAGCATCAGAAGGACACCCTCCACAGCTTGAACAAACAAATTAGATATCTTGTAAAGTCCTCTAAAGCCAGTTACAAAAATAAACTAGCATCCCCAGCTAAGGATAATCACAAGGCATTCTTTAGCTATGTCAGAAATCTAAAAGGGAAGGCCCAGCTTTGTGCCTAACTAGTAGTGGATGGTACCACTCATACTGACCTGAGGACATGACCAACTTGCTAGCAGACAGATTTGGAGCACCAGAATACCCCCACCAGACATACCCCAAAGCATACCTGTCACCAGTCTTCCACTTAGTATTTCCAAAGAGCAGGTCATAACCGCACTCTCCATAGCCAAAAAGACAGCCTCGATGAGACTGGATAACATCCTAGGCTGACTACTAAATGGTTTAAAACAGGACCTAGCAGAAATTGGCTTTGTTAAGGGTAGATCATACTTATTATTCCTGGTGGACTTCTTTGAGAATGTCACCAAAGCCCTGGATGAAGGCCAAACAGTACATACAGCCTATCTTGACCTAGCCAAAGCTTTTGACACAATCCCCCATTCAGGCATTGAGAAACTCACTCAGGCTGAATTTAACTTGTGTGTCCACTAGATGGGTAGCTAACTGGCTCACCGACAGAATTCTTCCAGTCAAAGCTGAGGCTTCCACCTCTACCAGCAGACCAGTTACCAGTGGTGTACCACAAGGATCTGTGCTGGGCCCTCTACTGTTTGGAATCTATTTCTCAGACGTCCAGGTGAAAATAGATGGCCTTGGCTTACCATGTTCGACGATGACTGCAAACTGGGTGCAATCATTTGGTCCCCCAATGATATTGACATACCACAAAAAGGGCTTATAAAGACAAATGATTGGTGCCAAAGCCAGGACTTAAACTAAACACAAAAAATGTGTTATCATCCCTTTCAGCAAAGAGGAAGTCCCTGCAAATTACAATATTAAAAGTACCCCCCTTAGCTCAAAGCCTGTACTGAGACATTTAGGAACACAGGTTAACAGCAACCTTAACTTCAATCACCATGTGTCCACAGTGGTAAAGAAAGCCTTCTGTGTTGCACATTTTATAAGTAAGGGTATCACATCCAGAGCTAAGGATGTTATAACTCCCCTGTACTCATCCCTCATCAGACTACTAAGAGTACAGTGCTCCCTTCTGAATGTACCTCATCACACACCTGCAGCAGCTGGAAAGACCTCAGAGGCTTCTCTCCAAGAAAATTCAGGGCCTTCAACAGATGACCTACATGGACAGACTAAAGGCCCTGTCACTGTACTATCTTACTGGCTGCTGAGAGGTAACTTGTGTCTGGCCTACACAGCATTCTCGGATCCTGCCCTAATGGAAATACTGCACATCCGCAAGTCAAATGGAGATTCACTTGCTCTGGTAATCTTAACCTAGCCTGAGACATTAACAAGATATATTGGAGAGACAGATAAGTCTCCCAGAGATTGCCAGTCCTCTGGGACAAACTCCTAATTCACATAAAACAGAGCTCTTCAATGACCCTATTTAAGCATAACTCAGACAACTGGATGGGAGACCGTAAATTTACCCAGGGGGTTTCACCTATGTCCATCTTGAATAAGGGAATCAGTGCTGATCATAGACTTGCACTACAAATAAAGATCATACAACTTGGTCAATAAGGGAGCAAGGGTATAACATGGCTAGACTTATAAAGGCCCTAGGGGCAACAGCCTAGTAACCTCCTCTGAACCTATAACCTATAAGTGACTTGTTCAGAGCTACATAAAATGCAAATTAAGAAAGGTGGAATAAAACCTAGAACTATATGGTGAAGCTCATTAGTAGCTCATAGCCTTAATTATTTATACTAAGCTCCCAGACCAGGGTCACGTACAATTGTCTGGTGACATAGATTACAATACTTCAAAATGCTACTCTAGTAGATTGTTAGACTGCCATTCAAAAGGACTGCTAATTAGCCAGTACAGTGAAGAGTGCTTGGGGGGGGGGGTACATATCTTCATGTTCTGTAGTTAAATGACAGCAAGCAAATATTGATGAACAGAACACAAAGTCTTAATCATTTTAACTACTTTTACAAAATGTCAGACAAGAAGAGAACGGGAGAGATCTAAGGTGGAATAACAAGGGAACAGCGTCCCACGTGGGCATATATCCTATAATTCAGATCACTTTCATGACACTAAACATTCTTCCAAAATCCAAAATTCCACTATATCAGAAATGAATACATAAATACAACTTTAGTAACTGTTACAATTGGAGCAGAGCTGAGTACTTGCAAGACCTGTCAGTTTAATCTTATACGCCTGAGACATGTGATCATGTTCTTGCACGTCCTGTGATCTGAAACTACTCAGAATCTTTAATTCCATCTGTATAAACTTTTTAGTCTCATGTGCTCATAGTGACCACAAATAGATATGACAAATCTTCATGCTACAACTATTGCTATCACCATGGGGAGAGACAACCACCCCATCCCTTTTCTCAACAGCACCCACCTACCACCCAAACAGGGTGTTTCTGAAAGGAAGTCCTAATGTTTTTCAGCACCCATTGTTCTTCATAGAGGTACTCCTGCTTGCAGGTTCCCACTCTTTGTCACTGGCACAGTGCCAGAACAGGCAGGACAGTTTTGCTATAGAAGGAATTACCCAGCAATGACAAAATGGCAGATGTCATAACAGTGAATGAAAGTACAGTTGTGCAAAATCTTACCATAATAGTAGATGTCCTTCTCGTCACTTTTGCCGTATTCTTCATCTTACGGATTTCCTGCCAAGGACAGCACACGTCCAGCCAGTATACTAAAGCCTTTAGATTTTGTATGCACTGTACGTCACATGTATGGTCCCTGTACAGGACGTACTTCATAAAGATGATGTATGGATGCAGTTACCCAGAACTGAATTGCCCCTGGACAGAACAGTCTCTATAGGACAAAGGAGGCTACACTCATACAGATGGAGAAAATGCAGATGCAAGAGGGTAACCAAATCAAAGCCCAAAAGAAAAAGGGGGGTGGAGGGAGAGACCAACCAAATACTACAACAGTAAAGAAAAGGACATCTACTGTTATGGTAAGATTTTACTCAACTGTACTATATCCTTCTATATCACTGCTGCAGTATACTTCACCTTAGGGAGAATACAAAAGCTTAAGAAAAGGAGTGGGAGGGGGAAGGCTAGGAAAAGCCCTTAACAAATCCATGCAGGATGGTCCTAGTAAAATCTGCTCTGGCCCTAGAAACCATATCCATTTTATAATGCATAGTAAAGGTATGCACCAAAGACCAAGTAGCAGCTTCAAGGATGGAGTTGATGTCTAAACCCTTGAAGAAAGCACCAGAAGAGGCAACAGCTCTAGTGGAATGGGCTCTAATGGACATAGACAGAGTAACAAAATGAAATGATTTTAGATATCCAGGAGGAGATGGTTTGCTTAGAAACAGCCAAACCCAATGTCTTGGGATGAAAAGAAACCAAAAGCTGGTCAGACTGATGAATGTCCTAAGTTTTATCCAAATAATATCTAAGCAATATGTGCAAATTCAAGGTATGCAGGACCCTCTCACTAGCAGACTGAGAAGGAAAAAAGGGACTTGTACTGTATGAGTCATGGACAACTCATTATCAACCTTGGGTATAAAAGGATTAGTATGAAGAGACACCTGTCCCTGTGGAAAAAAACAAACAAAAAGAAGGAATGGCCACAAGGGCCTGAAGCTCAGAAACCCTCCGAGCAGAAATAAGAGCAAGAAACAAGACAGTCTTCCAGGAACAGTGTTGCAGAGAACCTGAAACTGCAGGCTCAAAAGGAGATTGGATCAATTTTTCCAAAACAAAATTAAGGTCCTAAGGAGGAGGAATAGGCTTCCTTGGGGGTCTAAGATGCAGGGAACCTTTAAGAAACTGTTGGACCTCAAAATGAGAAGCCAGAGGAGGACTTAAGGGCAGACAGGCAGGAATAGCTGACAAATGAGCCTTTACAAAAGAACATACCAAGCCATACTAGAGCAACTCACAAAACTAGGAGGGAACCAGAGAGACCCCCTCCTAAAAAAAGGGTCCAGGCTATGAGAATGGCACCAGACAGAAAATCTTTAACATTTGGATATATAAGACTTTCTGGTTGCAGGTTTTCTTGCTGCCTGTAAAACTCTAAGCACATCCTTAGAAAAGAGGTGCCTAAAACAGTTTTATTTGAAAAGTGGACAAGTGAGGATGGATATGTGACCCCTTGTCCTGTGTGAGGAGGTCCAACTTGTGAGGTAACTTGTGGTGACTGCCCCTGGCCAAATGCATTAAGAGGGTGAACCAGTACTCTCTTGAGCAAAAAGGAGTCACTAGCAAGATTTTTGGGGAGTCCAGATGAATCTTTTGCAGGACTCTTGGAAGTAGAGGAACGGTATGGAAGGCATAAAGAAACATCCCCTTCCAAGGAAGAGAAAGGGTGTCCATCTTCCACTCCGAATGGCATGGCAATCTGGAACAGGAGAGAGGGAGCTGTATGTTCAGAGGGGATGCAAAAAGGTCTACCTGAGGAATACCCCACTGACAGACTATGTCCAGAAACACATCTCAGTGAAGCATCCATTCGTGAGCCTTTGTTTTGAACCTGCTTAAAGACTCTGCCACTAGATTGTGCTCTGAAGGAGTATACACTGCCTGAAGAGTTATCTGATAACTGATAGTCAGATCCCAGGCCTGAAGAGCCAGTCTGCAAAGAATGTAAGATTTTGTGCCCCCCTGTTTATTGACATACCACATCACTGTGGTGTCGTCTGTATAAACCTTCAGTGGGCCTGGAGAGAGCATGGGATGAAAAGCCTTAAGGGCGGCAATCAGAGCTGTCATCATTTTGATGTTATGATCTGACTTCTGACTGGCAGGGGCAAAGACCTTCAACTTTCAGGTGGCCATAAGAAGCCCTTCACCCCATGTCTGAGATATCGGTTCTTGAGAAGGATGCAGAGGCTGAAAGGGCAGGCCTTGGTTGAGGGTAACTTGCTTAATACTCTGCTCAAATTCCTGCTAGAGACAAGGAAGGAGAGGCACTATGAAATCCAGAGGGTGGCAATGCTGAAGTCAAACTGACTTGAGGTACCATTGAAGCTCCCACATATGCAGTCTGACAAGAGGGAGCACTGGAATAGTAGACATCATGAATCCCAGGGCCCGAAGAAACACTCTGGCTAGACTGGCAGGCAGAGGAAGAAGAGAATGAAAGAAAGCTGTCAAGGATAAAACCTTTGGAGGTGGAAGAGAGGCCAACACTGGCACTGTCTGAATCCTGCAGCTCAGATACATACGATCCTGAGGAGGAGTCTTTGAAGGAAAGATAAGGTGAACTCCAGAGCCTCTGACAGGGGAATGGAAAAAGGTGCCTGAATCAACAGGTCATCTAAACAAGGAAAATCTGAATAGCTTAGAGCTTGCAAAAGGCAATCACAGGAGCTAGGCATTTTGTGAATACCACTTGGACAGTAGAGAGGCCAAAGAGCAAAGCAGAGAACTGAAAATGAAAGGAAGAAAGAGAGAAATACAAAAGCCTCCTGAAAACTGGATAAGTAAGAATGTGAAGGTAATTGTCCTTCAGATCCAAGGACACCAAAAAAGCCTGGGGTAACAAAAGAAGAAATAGGGTCTGAAGAGAAAGCAGCTGAAAAGAAGGAACCTAGAGAAAGATGTTGAATAAGGAGAGACTCAGAGTAGGCCTCCAAGTGCCCTCCTTTTGAGGAACCAGAAAAATTCTGGTGTAAAATCCCCTTCCTACTTGGTAAGGAGGGACAGGCTGAATAGTTACCACATCCATCAGGGACACAAGAATCTCTGAGAAATGGGGAAGTTGACACAACCCTGAAAAAGGGGGAACAGACTTCCACACCAAGAAGTAACCCTGACAAATGATGAACAGAACCCAAGAATCTGAGGTGATGAGTTCGCAGTTTGGAAGACAGGGGGGATAGCAGAAGGAACAAGGGAACCTGGTTGAGGGTGGGGGTGGGGTCAAAATCTCAAAGAGAAGCAGGCTTGTCAGATAAAGGAGGCTTCTGGGCCACAGAAGCCTGAGCAGACTTAGAAGGAGGAGTGTCACCTACCCCTCTTCTACCCTTTAGTGACCTGATGAGGCTGCCTCTGAACAAAAAGCAGATCTAGAAGGATAGTTCATCTGGAACTTAGGGAGAGGTGACACAAAAATGTCCTTCAAAACTTTACCTTTTTCCTGACGTGACATAAACATATTAGCAGCAGTCTCAAACAGATTTTTATTATCCAAAGCAGCATCCAGCAAATTGGCCTTAATCTCTTCAGGTAATGATTGCTGACAAAGCCAAGTGTAATGCCTCAAGACAGACCCAAAGGCAGCAGCTCTGGAAGAGGCATTAGCAGCATCATAGCTGGACCTGACAGAGTAATAAGCCACCTGAGAGGTAGACACCAAAACTGATAAAGCAGAAGACTTTACTTCAGAATCAGGGAGGTCAAAAATAACTTGACAGCCTGGGCAATCAAGGCCAGAGCACATCTAGTCATGTGCATCTGGCAATTGATGGCTCTAAATGTCACAGTAAAAGCAGTATAGACCTTCTTTCCAATCCTTTCCATTGTCCTACTATCCTTATCCAAAGGCAGAAGCTTGGAAGATGGCAAAAGCTTAGAAGGCTTATCAAAGGAGACTGACACCACAGCAGGGTCAGCAGAAGAACACAAATAGAAATTTACAATCCTCAGGAAACTTATAGAACATGTCATATTTCTTTGGAGTAAGGGGCTGAGAATCTTGAGTCTTATTGGCAGCTATAAAGGTGTCTTAACAGACCAGCCAACACAGAAGGTACTGCAGAAGGTTTAGAAGTGTCCACCTGAAGCAACTTGCAATACCTCTTGTAGATATCAGACACCTGAGAAGAATCCCAATTAAAGTACTCCATCACTTTTGCTATTGTGTTCTCAAAAGACAAATCATCCAAAGGAGACCCAGGGCTAATCAAACTCCTCTTCAACAGAGCCACAGGCCACCTAAAGGAAGGGCACGTCATCGGACTCCAAATCGTCTGAGGTATCATGTTCCCTAGGCCTGTTCATAGAAGATGAAGTCCAAGGGGGTATAGGCACAAAGTCTGTGAGAAGGTTTCAGGGCCATTAAGGCATTAAACAAGCCCTGAATGAACTCCTGCCATTCCCTTTGAGAGTTCTTAGGATATACAGAAGAATGTTTAGTCTTGCTTTTTTCTTGGTATGGATGTCAGCCCTAACAAACACCATAGGTTCCAAATCCTGACTGGATTCAGTAATAGTACCTGGAACCTCTTCCCTTACTAGAATCAACGGAATCTCTCTATTGTCCTCCGAGATGATTAACCACAGTTCCTCCTCTATGTCTGGATCACATGACTGCAAAGCCTCACAGGGCATGGGAAAGGAAGGATTCATGCCAGCCTCCAATGAGGTTGCAGCAGAGGAAACCAAAGTTGAAAGTGGACAGCCTACAGAGCTATCACCCACTTCAAAATAGACATCTGGTGTAGGCTGGACAGCCAAAGAATTTGGCCAATATTTTTTGGCCACCTTCTTGCTTAAAAGAAGTACCGCAGGGTTAATCACTTCTGCTATGCTAACTGTTTAATCATCTGTTTTTTGAGATAGCTGGCCAGCGAAGACAACCAGCATCTAAGAGCCTTAGGCACAAATGCCTTAAATACTACAGGAGGTGTGGTCATGGGAAGTACCCAAACAAAAAGAACACTGTTCGTGACAATCCAAATCTGCCTCCCACACTGACATTTTCCCCTCTTGAATGACATGAACTTCAGGCAACCAAAGGAAAACATGACCAAAAGTAAAAAGAATAAAGGTCCTAAAGGGGCACTTATCTGACAGCTAGCTATTCAGCATAGCAAAAGCTACTCAAGACCAATGAGTGCTGATGGCGTTCAGACTGGTGGCAAAGAAGTTCTGGGTAACTGCTTCCGTACAACACCTTCAAGTCCTACTTTGTGTATGGGGAGCATACATGTGACTTATGGTACACACAAGATCTAAAGGCTTTGCTATGCTGGCTGGATGCTGGACTATCCTTGGCAGGAGATCTCGAAGGTGAAGAATACTGCAACAGTGATATCGAAAGGCATCTACATTAATTCACTATTCTCTCAGTGCAGTTCATTTTTCTTTCTCAAAGTAATTCAAAATGTTTAAATAAAGTAATAAGCAGTGGGAGTGCTTACAAACATAATTAAAAGCACAAGGGGCATGTATTGTTGACTGACTACATTTTAATATGCCTTTGCTCAGATTTAACAGTCATAAACAGGCTTAACAACTTGAATTACCATCTTCTACTGGGGTTAACTGAATTTATATAGAGGGTTTATAGATTTAGATAAAGGTGTGAAGCACTTCAGAGGAAGTAAGGCTTAGAAATTTATCTTAAAATAAGCTTAGACTTGTCTTTATTAATTAAATAAATGGCCTAAATATCTTCATTTCATCCTAAATAACTTGAAAATCTTTAATAGCGCTTGTCAGAATGTTTTATAGATTTTTATTAAAATGCAGCTTTTACTAGCTGCTTTAAAACCTGACATGATATAAACTAAATAAGCAATTAAAAGAGCAATTCTGCTCTTCAGTATATGGACTTTGAAATTAAATGATTTGAGTAGATTATATTTAGCAAAAAATAAATATGTCATTTTGTTGCCTATGCTGAGATTTCCTCTATGCATGCATGCAAATAAGTACTTAACAAAAAAGGAAAAAATAGATAAATAGCATACCGTCATACAGAACAACCACAGAATGTTGTGTGAGAACATTTTCTATACAAATATTTATATGGATTTCACATATGCATGTGGAAGCTTTTGCATTGCTGTCACTTAATATACTACATGCTGTGCTTACATTAAGGGTTGGTATATTCATTTTCTGTTTAGCTGTTTTGCATACTTCTATATACCTCAAATATGATTGAAAGATATACATCCATTATGTTTAACTTGAATCTATTGACTGTGCAAGTCTGTAATGTCATTGCATTTCTCTGTAATGTAACTGTTAACCATGCTGGTTGGATCATGGTTATAAAAGGTCCAGAAAGAGGAGCCCACCTACACTAAGAAGAAGGAATAATAAACATTTAATATTTTATGTTTGATTTTTTTATATATATTACTTCCATGACCAGAACATTTTTTGTCATATTAGGTATGAATTTACTTTGGTAAATAATGAAAGTACAATAAACACTCTCTATGGCAGGATATTTGATGCCACTCTACATATAAAATGTGCATAACAACCAAAGACTATTTGTCACAATATGCCCTCCTCACCTCATTGCAGAATTCAGTTGGCAGTGAGTCTTCTTAAGATGTTTCTGCACAAACTGTCTGCATGCCCAGATTCTAAGGCACTTTAAACTTGGAATATGTGGAGCAAAGACTGCCTGGAAATGGAGATCATCATATAGCATCTAAAAGACCGTCTACCAACGACTAAGGTGTCCTGTGTCTTAAAGAAAAAATACCACGTAACTGTAAGACTTCACAGAATTATTACTGGACCAAGCCCTCTAAGCACATTTTATTTATTTATTTATTTGCAGTTGGTTTACCAGGATAGTCCACTGGACCAAGATGAACCCGTTTTCAATGGAGTCCTGGGGAGAAAAGCTCCAGAAACAGGGTTACATAGGTTTTAGATCCGTATTACAATATTTACAAAATTATACAGTTAGAGCATAACATTTCAGGTAGAACATACTGGTGATGAACATTACAGATGATACAGACTAGAAAAAGGAAACATTTCAATAGAGATACTGAGAAGCCATTATATCTTAGGAAGCTAGCAAAAAGGAAACAAAATAATAATTTTTTTTTTTTTTTTTTAGCTTAGTAAGTATAAGGGAGAATGTATGAGTTAGGAGAGGCAGAAACAAGGAAGTTCCCAGAAAGGAGGGGGAAGGAGATAACGCCAGTGTAGATTATGACGGATGGGTGCAGGAGCATTCCCACTGGGATAGTAGATATGACGGATGGGTGCAGGAGCATTCCCACTGGGATAGTAGATATGACGGATGGGTGCAGGAGCATTCCCACTGGGATAGTAGATATGATGGGTGGGTGCAGGAGCATTCCCACTGGGATAGTAGATATGATGGGTGGGTGCAGGAGCATTCCCACTGGGATAGTAGATATGATGGGTGGGTGCAGGAGCATTCCCACTGGGATAGTAGATGAGAGTGAAGAGATTTTTTGAATATAAAGTGGTTGAAAGTGGTACAAATGGATGGAGGTAGGCAGTTCCAGAAATGTGCTAGACCATAGGATAGGAGATTTTTACCTGGGGGACGAGTTGGTTTGTACAGTTCTATTAGGTTTTGGTTATTAGATCTGAGTACTCTGTTGGGAAGGTGCATTTTAAAGGCAGAGGAAAGGGATGGACAAAGGAAGGGTTTGAAAATGAGCTTGTGTGCAAGAGTAAGTTGAGAATAGATGAGTTGGTTGGATAGTTCTAGCCATTTTAGTTTATGGAGAGAAGAACACTGGTGGGTAGCTGCTTTATGGCTAGTAGTGAATTTGGCTATTTTGTTGTAGCATGAGGAAAGTTGTTTTGAGGAAAGATTGTTGGTTAGTTAGGAGTGGGGCTCCATAGAGAAGAGAGGGGATAAGGAATGAGGAAGAGAGAGTGATTTTAGCAGAGGGTGTAAGGGAACGATTTTGTCGGTAGAGCATGCCTAGTTTTTGATGAGTTTTTTTTTATATTTAGTTGAATGTGGGAGTTGAATTTAAGCTGACTGTCAATTTGAACCCCAAGTAACTTAGCCTCTGGCACCAATTCCAAGGATGTGTTGTTATGGCTAGTGATTGAAAAAGAGTTTGTGTTGATAGAGATGAGTTTAGAGGGAGTAAATACCATTAATTTGGTTTTAGAGGCATTAAGTGCTAGGTGGTTTTCTTTCATCCATTGTTCAGTGATTGAGAATGCATCTTGTGTAAGCTTTTGGAGTACTGGGATGGATGTGGCAGAGCAGATAATAGTTGAATCATCTGCACATTGGATGATATTAGAGAATGGGAGAGAATTGTGGAAGACATTTATGAATATATTAAATAGGAGAGGACCCAGTATGGAACCTCGGGCGACTCCAGTTGGGGTGTTAAGGAATGAGGAGGTGGCTTTTTTCCATTTTACTGCTTGATATCTATTAGATAAGTAACTAGAGAACCAGCTCAGTGAGGAAGGAGATAAGTTAAGCTGTGAGAGTTTAGTTAGAAGTAGTTTGTAAGAGATAGTGTCAAAGGCCTTTGAGGGGTCAAGTAGGAGGGTAGAAACAATATGACCAGAGTCCCGGGCTTTATTTATAGTTTCTAAGAAGGAGAGGAGGGTTGTCATAACGCTATGGCCTGGTCTAAAACCATGCTGAGTTGGAGTCAGCAGGTGCTGTAGATGGATACACTTTTCTAGGAGTTTAGAGATGGGAGACAGGATAGCTATGGGACGGAAGTTTGTAGTATTGCTATTATTGCCACCTTTATGCAAAGGTATGATAAAAACCTTTTTCCAAATTTGAGGTACTATGCTTTCTTGGATAGAGCGGTTGATTAGAATACTAATGGGGTAGGCAATGGCTTCTGCAACTATACTAAGGAAGTATGAAGGAATATTGTCTGGGGCATTAGAGCATGGCTTTAATTTCTGGAGGAGTTTTTTTTATGGTAGATGTAGGAATAGGTTTTAGTGAAAAAGGTGAGGAAAGGGGAGATAGGGTATTAGAGGGTGGTGGTATTGGAGGGAAAGTGAGAGTGGTGATGGGAGTGGAGGGAAGAGTGTTAGTAGAGGAGGATGGGGGTGAAGTAGAGGATGTGGTGGTGTTGGAGAATGAGGAGGTTAATTTGGAAATAGAGTTAATGAAAAAAGAGCTGAATTGTGTAGCCAAGTCTATGTCAGAAGCATTGGGGTCTGGGCCGGGGTTGATTGTTTTGCCGGGATTGATAAGGGTAGAGATTCCTTTCCAGAATTTCTGAGGAGCCAAGGAAGGCAGGATGAGAGCGAGAACCTATCAGTGAACTACTGAATGGAGAAGGTAAGTACAAGGGACAGGGGATTTAGTGGGATGGAGTTGCCAACGACGTTTAGAAAAGGGAGAGAGAAAAAGAAAAATAGGGAAGTTAGAACTTGTATAGTATACTAGAGAGTAAAGTAAAAGACATGGGAAATCAGGAATAGTGGGGAGACGGTGCCACCTAGTGGACAAATGCTGAAATGCACCTGTGATTTCACCAGGGTAGATCCCTAAACTGGATTATGTTGAGGAGGAAAAGGGACTGGCAAAAAAAATAAGTGGGCTAGAGGAGGGCTAATATGGGAAGTACAGAGTTGATCAGAGTTTGGCTGCTGGGTTTCCTGGCAAGGGAGCGTACTGAACACCTAGCAGGGTTTAGATATCTATAATAATACAAGGTTTAGCAGCGGTTGTACATACTTTCCTAAGTCCTTCTATGAGGAGCTTAGTTCTATTCCCATACAGGGGATGAGGCAGTAGAGCTTGTTATATTTTAGATTAGGTGTATGCATCCAAGCCAGGCGTAGTCACAGAGGGTATTGCAGGGTAAGAAAGTTTCTTAAGTCCTTCTATGAGGAGCTTAGTTCTATTCCCATACAGGGGATGAGGCAGTAGAGCTTGTTATATTTTAGATTAGGTGTAGGCATCCAAGCCAAGCGTAGTCACAGAGGGTATTACACGGTAAGAACGTTTCTTAAGTCCTTCTATGAGGAGCTTAGTTCTATTCCCATACAGGGGACGAGGCAGTAGAGCTTGTTATATTTTAGATTAGGTGTGGGCATCCAAGCCAGGCGTAGTCACAGAGGGTATTGCAGGATAAGAAAGTTTCTTAAGTCCTTCTATGACGAGCTTAGTTCTATTCCCATACAGGAGATGAGGCAGTAGAGCTTTGTTATATTTTAGATTAGGTCTAGGCATCCAAGCCAGGCGTAGTCACAGAGGGTATTTCAGGGTAAGAAAGCTTACTATAGTTGCAGACGCTAACACCAGGATACGCAGCAGCCGAGGGCGGAATTACTTACTCACATGCAGTGAGTATCCCACTCAACACCCTCACCTACATGGGGTCCTCTGTAAAGAAAAGTACAGTCGCAAAAGTCCTACTTACTTGTAACAGTAGATGCTCAAATTCCTACTTGCATTTGTGGCATTTGGGATATCTGCCACGTTAGACCAATACTAGACAGCTTTCAAAAGCCCAGACTCCCCTCCCTCTCTCTTCCTGTGACAACTGATTGGCTGAGCATATCTTCAGAGGGGAGTCTTCAGCTGTAACAGGAAGTGAATTGTTCAGTGTTTTTTGCTTCCAAAAAGTAGATGCAAGTACATGAAGCCATAATCATCTAGCAAGAGTAAATCTGTAGCCAGTCACAATACCGTACAAAAACCAAATCCAGCAACAACCAAATCAGGGGTTGAGATCAACCTCAAGCTATGCACAATCTGGGGCATGGCAGATGGCTGCTACCACTGAGGAATTCAACACCCTACTGTTACATGTACGTAGGACTTGGGCAACGGGTCTATATTATGACCTCAAAACACCATAACATCGAACACCTCGATGCCGACAAGTATTCAGCGAAATTCACTTCCGTGATTCGCAGAATACTTGGGCAAATAAATACTTTACCTGCAATGTAACGGAACAAATTCTAACAAAATCAAACCCTGCGATGTGGGGGGCTGCACCCCCCTAACTAAATATACCAACTCAGAGATTGCACTACAGTGGAGAAAAGGGCAACATTGTGTAGTCAGCCAACTAAATCTTTGCCCGACAAGTATTCAGCGAATCTCGGAAGTGAATTTTGCTTAATACTTGGCGTTGAGGTGTTCGATGTTACGGCATTTTGACTCAGTAATATAGACCCTTGTGCAATGGTACTATATTCATCTTTCCCACTTCTTCAGTGGCATTTTAGGTAGATTATCAAAACTTATCCTATCTGGGAGTAGAAGGATAAGACTATAGGAGCCCCTGTACAATGGTTCTAGCAAAGCCTGTTCTAGCTCTTGAA
Source organism: Protopterus annectens (assembly GCF_019279795.1). Classification (NCBI taxonomy): domain Eukaryota; kingdom Metazoa; phylum Chordata; order Ceratodontiformes; family Protopteridae; genus Protopterus; species Protopterus annectens. Next base: position 762,518,161 of record NC_056734.1, on the reverse strand, counting down.
AAGTTATCTAGTTTGTAGTGCTTTGTGAGGGTATAAACAGAGAACCAGGTTGCTGCCTCTAGAATGCTAGAGTCCACCCTTTTCCAATATGCCATCAGACAGGATAAGACCCTAGTCAAGTGAGCCTTAACCTTGCCTGGAAGAGGTTTACAATGATGACAGTAGCAAAAAATGATATCAGAGGACAACCATTGTGAAATACTTTGCTTTTTTTTTTTCCTTTTTAGGTGCCACCAGATTTGATTGTGGTGGTACCAGAGTTAGGCTCTATCAAGTCAGAGGAGAGAATACCAGCCACATAATACACAGATTGCTGGATAATGTATCACAAAAAGCAGTTGAAGTTTCTAGTAATAAGTATGTTAGCACACAACTAAACTCTGATAAACTGTGCTATTATAAAAAAAAGCCTGAAATGTGTTCTTTTACAACTAATAGAAGTTAAAGAATTCCCAGTGCACAAAGCTCAAACACCAAAGCAACCAATGTGCCAAACCAGTGTTAAAAAATTAGCTCCACAAACTTTAACCACACTAAACTGCCATAAAATAATATTTAATAGCAATTTGAAGTATATTTTGTTGTCAGAGTAAAATCTCCACGGTACAAAAATACAGGAAATAGAGTCATATACTATATATAAATGCTGAAAAACTCCATGATTTCCAATATTTCCCTGTCAAAAGATGAAAATAAAGCAGAGTAATAAAAGTAAAGGCAAGCACAAACACTTTGTGGTTCTGACTGCACAAGAAAGTCCCTAGCGTCCATTACCACACATATTTACATACAACTTGTCTGACAGAAATACTGAAGCTTTCCTCAGAAACAGAAAAAATAGCATTTTTCAAAGACAGAGGCTAAATAAACACTGCTAAAAGCAGAAATTCCCATGAGAATTATTGTAAACACTTGGAAATAAAATATTAAAATAAATATTTTTTTAATAAACATAGAAAGACAATAATAAATCTAGTAATAAAATAAGCAGTAACCAGAAAAATCATTACTGAATCCTGTGTAGTGTCCTTATTCACTGAATGGCAGAAAAAGACTGTCACAGCCGACGGTTTCCCTCTCAGGATATCCTTAGCAAATCAGCTGTCACAGGAATAGAGAGGAAGAGTCTGAGCTTTTGAAAGCTGGCCTGTGTTGTGTTACCTTAGCAGATAACCCAAAATGTCAGTGAGGCAATGGGAATGATGAATATTGGGGTGTGTGTGTGGGGTTTAACAAATGTAGGAACATACCTGCACGTTGCACTCCACATGCCATGCAGTTGAGTGTAAGCATGTTGTGCAAAAAGTGTGGCGAAATCAAGACTATAGTGTGCATATGTGTTATACAAAGGCTAAATGACTGTGGCCTAGGTCAGCAGTAGGCACATAAACATGCATTTACTTGCTAAAGATGCTGATGCAATTTACTTCATCCTAGACAGGAGATACATTTGTCTCCAAACTAATATTAATATCACATTGTTACACAGGCAGAGAAAACTATATATTTTGTCAGTCTTTGCAAAGCTGGCTTTCCATGCAGGATCAAGTGCCAAGCCCTGTGTGATAAGGCTATGCATCCTAGAGGAATGATGAACCCTTTGAACCAAAGAACTACACATCTGCAAGGACTACAAATCATCTCATCATAGACCACCACATGAAATCTACAAGATAATGACTTCCTTGTCACATCTGTGCCAGCAAAGTTTCAGACTGTATCATCAGTCAAGGCAGATGTTTATCATCAGTGAAGGTAGATTTTGAAACTTCACAAGGGAATGGCAGCAGCAGCTGTGACCATTACACTTTTTTATACTTTTATTTGGGGTAGTGACTACCATGTCAAAGAACACAATAGAAACACTGGATCAGGGATTTCAAACGCATGGCCCTCAGACCTCAACCAGCCATCAAACCAGAATTATAGATGAGGGAAATAACTATACTACATTCTATCCACAGTGCCTGCATTTCTTCTTGTCTTGGAGACTGTGCCCCTTGCCTGAGTTTGCTAGTCTTCATGCAGCACCAGTGTTATTTAAGTTTGAGACCCCTGCATTAGATGGTCCATCATTGCAGACAAGCATAAACACTGCAATTCCACTGGCATTCTTGCGCACACACACACACAGGTAATAGATGGTGCGGTAGACTTAAGTGTATAAACACACAGGTGCCCACAACAGCTGTTAGTCACAGAACAGGAAAGCACACTGTTTGGATCACAGGTTTTTACATGTCCAGACCCCATAGAGAGACAGAATCTGATCATAGTTCCACAAGGAGGGTGTTATGGTGTTTGGTTGTGGCATACACAGCTCACACATGTACATGCAGCAACATGTGCAGCAGTACAAGGTTCTAATGGGTGGGTCTCCCAAAGGTACTTAAACGAAGGGCACTAGTATAATACTTTGTTATGATGAGATTCTGTCACGTGGTGATATCTTGCTGTTATCCTAGTCTCCTCAGCAATAGATATTGCTGAATTTTTTCATACAGCGTTCAACAGATCAATCATGCCACTCACGTTCATGCAGTCATTCAGTATGTTTTCAGCAATTCCGATGTTTACTCATCCACAGAATGGTTGCTATTTCCTGTCTTCCATGTAATATGACAAGTAAACCCACCTCACTACCCCACTAGTGTACAGGTCATCAAGTATATTTCCTGTCTGCCTCCGTAAATTAGCTATCCTGCAGGATGTTTGTGAGGGAGGGAGGTTTGAACCACACATCTCAACTTCAACCCTCACTGATTCTTTTTCTGCTGCACCTGCTATCTTACCAAATGCCTGCTGGATATTTGAAGTTATGTTACTTCTATGACTCTCTCAAACACAGAACTTGATATGATGTTCAGTTTCATTTATATGATACTGTGCATATGGATCTTATCTTTACAAACGTATTGCCTTAACTCTGTGAATGTTCTTCATGTGACATTGTACACATGGACCTTATCTTTAAAAACGTACTGCCTTAAATCTCTGATTGTACTTCATGGGACTGTTTTTTAAGAGGTTGGATTTAGTTTCACTGACTTATCATACTATACATACATTCAACTCTTTCATGCATTCATTCCTGAAATTAATATAAAAAAAGATTATTCCTACAGATAAAAAAGAACAAATCTTGTCTCAAGACTTGAAATTCCATGCTGTTCATAAGCAGCATATGGGACTTGTAGGTAGCAGGTTATCAGATTGCCAGCATACTTTTCAAAGTAGTCACTGTGCCATGAATGTAGTGCTCAGATCCATGAACTTTGTCTACACTACAGATGAATTAGAGTATACTGTAAAAAGTTGATTCCTGGAGCTCATGTGTACATTTGAGAGTTTTGTTTTCTTAATATCATGTTTTGTATTATTTTAATCTGTACCACTCCTTTGTTTTAAGCAGTATAAACCACTTGAATTTAAACTAGGATCTCACTCAAAGCTTTAACATCCACTCAAATTGTAAATCATCCTACAGTTATATGTAAAGGATTTTACCTCAGATTTATTTTAAATAATTGGATTTCTGTTGAATATCATACACCCAGTATTTCCAGAAGCAGCTTGCTGCATCAAACACAATTTCCCTTAAGAACACACAGGGAACACACTCAGTCTGGGGTCTGGGTTTCTCTGTCTGTCTCCCTCCAGGTCTCCAATAAGACTCCCCACTGGCACAGCTATAGAGCTGAGACCTCAGCTGTGTGTCCAAAGCCAAGTTCTCTGCCACTCTCTCTGCGAAACCAGAGCTTCATGCTCTGCGACAAACAGCTGACACACACACACACACTGAGATTTTTTTGTCCCTCTTTCACACACACACACACACACACACACACACACACACACACACACACACACACACACACACACACACACACACGCGTGCACATACACACACACACGCACACACCCTGGGAAAGGCTGGCACAGATTTACTAGCTATGCCCCCTTCTGCCCAGACTATACGGTAGTTACACCACCACCAGACACTCCAAAGCCGGCTATTCTAAGGCTCTTGCAAAAGTACCCAATTATACTGACTGAAGTTAATATTATTACAAATGGTAATGTTGGCTTTCAGGAGTGAATGCAGTGGCAATGAATAAATATAAGCACCCTCAAATGTTAAAATATTCTCTAAAGGAACAGCCACAATGAAAGCTTAAATATATTAAATAATAAATAATCAAAGAACATGAAAATACTAAACATCTACTTACAATAAACACCAGAGTTTCAATCACAGGAAATATTAAAAATAACATAAGTGTACAGGTTCACACAGTTAGATAAAAATAATAATTAACTAATCTCACTATATTTTCCTGGCTGCTCTAAAGAATTACTATTCCCTGATAACTCACTAGAGCAAGGCAAGATGAAGTAGGTGAGAGATCCTTTTTTGTCATGTTATAAAAACAGACTTCCAAGAGACTTCAGTATTATAGGTTCATAGGTTCATAGGTTAGTACTAGGCTAACTGCCCTTGTGAGCCATTTTAAGCCTAGCCAATTATCCCTTGTGAGATTCAAACACTGCACCTTGTGTTTGTAAGGCAAACACCTTAACCATTAGGCCACCCTCACCTCTTAAACATTATTTTAGTGATGTATTACAGAAGGACATCAAGTAGATCTGGTCAACTGACTTCTGGTTCCCATGCAACCCCCATTGCTAGAAACTGCCAGGATTTAGCACGTGTGTGTCAATAATACACACATGCAGAGCTTGATAAGATTTAATGCAGCTTCTGGAAGTCTTAAAACAATTTCAAACTTCTACTCTTCCAGAGTAGCAATTAGTTCACTGCTAAAGACAATACAGAATGACTTCCTAGTATTCATTTGTCTCTGGCTGCAATCAGAACTGTAAGATACAATCTTTATGGCCTAGGCCCAGTAATTTAATTTCAGAACATTTTTCAAAGTTAGCTGCAGCTGGACTGTGATTAACATCTTCTCTTCCAGTATCCTCTTTTAAAACATATACATTTAACAGTTACAATAATACATGTATATTTCTTTTTCTGTCCAGCAGGGTATATTGTTGATACATTTTTAACACAAGCAGCTTTACAAATACATTTTTCAACACAAGCATCTGCACAAATCAATTTGATATACAAGTGACATAATTCTTTACAAAATTCCAGCTACACATACACTGCCCTACTTCTTTTGGCATTGCTGGCAGTACCTTATATTGTCACACTCAGACTTTCTATCACCTTCATATTTTGAAATTTTAACAAGGGTATCTTTTTGTGATTCCCATCCTTGCACTTTAAATGACTTCAACCCACTTTTTTGTACTTTTTTTTTTGCATGTTCAGCTCCTTAGGCAACCAATTTAACACTCAATAAGTGACTCCAGTTCAGGAAGTATTTGGATTACTGCTGTACGGTAGGAGAAACTTATCAAATCCAACATCAATATTTTCTGGGTCACATGTGAAAAATCTATCCAGATCCATGCCAAATGTGCATCGTTACAATGGAAAAAAATGTCACAGTAGACAATATTTTCTCTCATTCCCCCTCACTACCATGACAAACTACGAGGTCACAGCAAGAAGAAAATAAAAGAAAATGGCTTCTTTGTACTATAGCTCAACATTCTTCTCATAAAAATGTTCATTTCATTAGTTCACAATCTCCATTGTTCTTGTTCATCTGGAACATGAACATCTGATGCAAAGCAAAGTTCCAGGCTCTAAAGAGATGGGCTTGCTTTCTATACTTAAAAGTTCCATTTCCTTATAAGATAACATGCATCAGCTGAAACTACCATTGCTGGATGATAAACAACCTATACATCACAAATAAATACCTGCATAAGATAAAGATTAGTCACTGGACCACTCCAAGTTTTTGTCCAATAAGCATACTTTTCAGACTAGTCACAGCATTATGAATACAGCCACAAGATTCTCAAAAAATAGAGGTAGATTTTCCAAGGGACTGTCCAGTACTGGCAACCTACAGACTATGCACAACAACTTCTTGACATTTTGTTTTTATTTTGCATAAAACATGCTTCAAGTTACCAGTTTACTATTATGCATTATTAATTAATTTTTTACTTTGTGTTTAAATGACTGCCAACACCTTCACTTATCCATACTTTATAACTACATTAGACACCATAGGCCATAGCTGGGCTAGACACTTGGTGGTGTGAACCTTGGCTCTAGATGATTGCCACTGTTGAAGTGACACTCCAGCCCCATGCAAAAAAGGGGAAAAGGGGTTGTGGACGGATGGATTAGACATCGTAGGAGGATGAAAAATAAACACAGTAAGCATCAGTGACAGAACACTTGATACTCTCATAAAAGAAAGCCACGGCAGGACACTAACCTGTGCATCTGCCCTGTTTCTTGCCCTTCCTCATCATCATCTGTGCTGTGCGATTTGCTCCTAGATTTTCCACCTTTCTGTTGAAGACAAAAGAACAAATTTTCAGAATGAAGCTCAAATACTAAAGAATGTTTATCACTTTTTATTCTTAAACATTCTACTTATAAATCAAAACTCTAGAAAATACTAAATATTTCAAACATTTGATAAAATGTAATGTTTCTGGACTGCTACATTTCAAATACAGCATGTGTGTGAAAATGTTACTACGGATGCAGATGTAGTTCCATGCCTACCTTATGTATTTAATTTGAAGAAAGAAAGAACAGCTTGATAATGTAAAGTATACAACAATTTACTCAAACAATTGACACTCACTCACCAACTTCTTTCACAGTACAGAGAACTGTTGTCACTACATCTGACCCAGATACTGCAGGATCTCTGCCACAAGGTCAACTCTAAAAGTTTTCACTGAGAATTTTGTCTTTCCTCACAGCTTATGGTCACTACATCCAACCCCAGTACTGCAAGAGCTCTGCCACAACGGCCAACTCCCAAATGTTTCACTCACAATTTTGTCATTGTACACTAGCCTGTGGTCATTACAGCTGACCATAATATTGCAGGAGCTGTGTCACAACAACAAACTCCCTGAGAATTGTTCTCTTTGTACAATAGCCTTTGGTCACTACATCCGACCTGGATACTGTAGGAGCTCTGCCACAAGGGCCAAGTCCCAAACATTTTCACTGAGAATTTTGTCTTTGTACAATGCAAGCAAATTTAACTTGAAGAACATTGCTGTGTATTAACTTCAACTTATCAAATACATACCTGCCTGTGCTTCATACCTCTTAACTGTACAGATTTTGCCTCATATTTTTGGTCTATTTCTCATAAAATTGTGGTTTATTGGGAAATCGAAGGTTACAGTCTGAAAATAATGTCATTTGAGTTTCAGACTTCATATTCTTCAGAAAATTCATGCTAATGCAAAACCTGTTATCCTATCAATTTTCTATGTTTGTAAGAACAATACTTGAAAAGTGTCTGCACTGAGGAAATGAAAGAATACCTGCTCAACTCTGTACCTCTCTGTTAATTGCTTTATATTGACAATAAACTGATTACATTGTTATAATTTGACCTAAGGGTGGAAGCCAGCAGCCATGTATCAGCGCATCCACTTTCACTTTCAAACCTGTGGCCATATCCTATATAAAAATACCCTTAAACTTAAATCATGCTCTACTTCAGCCTGATAACCTTCCAAGCGAGTACCATAAAAGAGCAGCTGACAGCACTACCTAGCCTGTTTCAATCCTTATAAATAGGCCGGGTACATGATAAGATGAAGTCTGGTGTCATTCAAAGGGGATCCAGTGTCTGTCTGCCTGGGATGACATGCTTGACAAGCCACGCTTGCACCTGTCACCCTGGGATTCCGGATATTGGCTAAGGCTCTTGCCACCCCCATAGTGCCTTTTTTAGGCAAGGCTCAAATTCTAAACCTACCACCCTAGAAAACTAAAATGGGAAGAAATTGAGGGTAATGCTGCTCAATGCCAGAAGTCTAAATCTCAAAATGCTCGAGGCCCTTCTCAGTATGGAGAACATCGATGTCTGTGCGGTAACTGAAACCTGGTTCAAGGCTCCTGAGAGCAACCTGGCACTATTAAGTTTTACCTCATATCATGTGTTCCGGCCCCAAAACCCGGACCACTCCACAAAAGGAGGGGGTGTATCCATATTCATAAAAGATGCTCACACCTCCAGGTTGGTGAAACCATCCAGGTGCAACTAACCATAGGCAAAACTGCTCTACAAATTGTAGCATGCTACAGGCCACCCTCTCAAACTCAGGAACCCCACACAGCCTTCCTGAAGACACTGGAGGGTATAAATGTATCTCCAAACACCATCATATTGGGTGACTTCGAATATAGACTGGGAACATTACTCAAGCCCTAACTTTCTAGCCCAACGGTTCCTGGAGTTCATAAATTCAAATGCCATGGAACAGCTAGTCACTGTTCCCACGAGAGGAGAAAATATACTAGATCTCATTGTCACAAACATGGGGACAAAATGCTCAGTATATCCCTCATTGGTGAGATCTGATCATAAACTAATCTCACTGGAAATCCACATCCCGCCCCACCCCAAACAAAAAGACCATAGTGAAGAACTTCTCTAAAGCAAACTTCACACTACTCAAGACTGGTGTGGTATCCTTCAAGGCCCCTGAGTCAGAGGAAACCACAACCCAAGCTACGGAAGCCCTTACAAATGCCTTCTATGAACACCTCCAGGACTGCATGGATCAGGCAATCCCAAATAAAACCAAGACTCTTTCCACAAAGGGCAAACGTCCAGTCTGGTGGACCCCAGCCATTAACAAACTTTACAATAAGAGGAGAAAGCTATTACATGATAGAACAAAATCCATAAAAGGGAAGTCACCCCTGATCATTATTAGTAAAAAATGCAAGCACTCATAAAATCAACTAAGGCCAATTTTGAGAGAAAAATTGCCATGGATTCAAAGGACAATCATAAGGCCTTTTTCAGCTATGTTAGGAACCTGGGTGGAAACTCACAGATATGCTCAGAATTAGTCCAAAATGATACAAAAATCACTGAACCCACAGACATTGCCAACATACTGGCAGACAGGTTCAGTGCAAACTTCACCCTCTCCCCTAAAGGAGAGATAACTATCCCAGCCGAGTGTAGCCTCCCGGACATCTCAAATGCAGGTGAAAGCTGCTCTCTCTAAAGCTAAAGCATCAATAGGACCGGATGGTGTCCCGGCTGTGTGCTACAAATGAGGAATTAAACCCGCACATAAGGCAGCTGTTTAATCTCAGCCTTACCACAGGATCGGCAACTGTGGTCCCACTCCACAAAGGTGGCGCCTCTACGGACCCTGGTAAACAAGTCTAGTCTGCAAAGCTATGGAGAGGATCATAATGGAGCTCATAAACAAAGATATAGGGGACTTGCAGACATTGGACCCGACCCAGTTTGGCTTTGTCAAGGGAAGATCATGCCTTTTGAACTTGGTCGACTTCTTGAAATAGTCACCAAGGCCATTGATGAGGAAAGGCAGTCCATACAGCCTACCTTGACCTTGCAAGACACAATACCCACCAGCTTAAATGTAAACCCATATGTCACAAGATGGGTTGCAAACTGGCTTAAGGACAGAACCCACAGGGTTAGAGTTGCTGGCTGTGTCAGACTCCAAGCGGTCACGAGTGGTGTCCCACAGGGCTCGGTCCTTGGCCCCTATTGTTTGGCATCTACTTCTCAGAAGTACAGGCCAACATGGGAGGACTTTGGCTGACAAAGTTTGCAGATGACTGCAAACTGGGCGCCATAGTGGAAAGTGCATCGGACACGGATATCCTTCAGAAGGGACTCACGGAAACAGATAGCTGGTGCCAGAGCCATGGCCTGAAGTTAAGCGCCAAAAATGTATAGTCAAAAAACAAGGTAACCCCAAGCTACCATATAGGTGGCAATCCACTAAGCACAGAAGAGGTTATCAGGGACCTGGGGACCCAGGTTGACAGTGGCCTTTCTTTTGACACTCACATTGCTAAAGTGGTTAGAAAGACCTTCTACATTGCCCACCTGATCATGAAGGGATTTACATCCAGATCTAGTGAGGTCATTGTTCCCCTGTACTCTTCACTTATCAGACCAATGATCGAGTACAATGCCCCATTAGGGATGTATCTCACCCGACATCTGCAGCAATTGGAGAGACCCCAAAAGTTCCTCACCAAAAGGATAAAGGGACTCCAAAATCTGTCATATGCTGCCAGATTGAAGAAACTCCAGCTCTATTCAGTCGCATACCGTCTGCTCAGAGGTGACATGTGCCTGACATACAAGGCCATGTCCAACCCGGAATTAATGGACATGCTCCACCTCAAAAATCCAAATCCACCAAAACCACTAGAGCAAGCGACTTAAACCTTAGCACGGATATAAATAGGACGTGCTGGAGGTTATCACTCAGAGACTCCTATGCTGTGGAATAAAATCCCGGTCCATGTGAGGCAGAGCACCTCGCTGACTCTGTTCAAGAGAAATCTAGACCTGTGGATGGGAGATCGTAGGTTTACCCCGGGAATCATCTCTGGGTCACTGCTGGACAGAGGCACAACAAACTAATGGGCACAGTATTTTTTCATATAAGGGGGCTAGGCTTATAAATGCCTTAGGGCAGATAGCCTAGTATAAACCTATGAACCTATGAACCTATAAGTCTGGATTATAAACACTTCTGTTATGGCAGCTAAGGATATGTGGGTAGAAACTAAACAAAAGATATTACAAAAATTGAGAAACTGGAAACTTTTACTAATAGACAGTAAGATCCAAGCAGTAAAAATGTTTTAGTCCCTTTAGTCCTGGATACGAGTCAAGCAAACTTGTATCAACCCATAAAGAAGTTGTGGACAATAATTAATACTGAATTGTGGACAATAATTAATACTGAATTGAAGGAATTTATCTGGGAGGGGAAAGAGGGCAAGATTTAAGTGGGATAAGTTGATCCTTCCAACAGAACAAGGTGGTTTAGGTTTAGCTGATTTGAAGAGACATTTTAGAGCTACACAGTTAAGGCTCGTATACATAACACAAACAAAGTTATAATCCAGAGTGGAAAGGGATGATGACAAAGCAAGGGGGAGTTCAATAAATAAACAAAGAATGGGATTTTGGATGCAGATCCTTGAGGACAACAATAGTAACCATACCAAATATTATATTCATGCAGCAGCAAAAAGTATTCTAAGAGCTAAGCCAATATGAGAATGGAAAAAGGAGATTTTACCAATAGGAATGACTGCAAGTAGGGGTACAAAACTAGGCAAGAGGGGGCTGGAATTTACTGGAGAAACTTGGTGAAGGAACCAACACTGTCAGCAAGTAACTCAAGCAGGAAAGCTAACAGAGTAGGATAAGTCCAAGACGACATTTGGATTGCAGACTACAGACTGCCTTCCTTACCAGGCTTGATCTCAGTGTGTGAAAGACCTTCTCTGGTAGAGTTTTTAGTTTAATCTAGAACAGAAACAGCCATTTAAACAAGGATAATTGGTAGGGCACGTTAGATATTGCATGACAGCTATAAGAATCAATCAGAGGAGGTTAGAAAAGATTGGGAAGAGAGATGGAAAAGCAATTTAAAGAAAACAATGTGAAGACACATGCATGCCTTCCAAGTATGCAACCAAGTCCAGAAGGTTTAGAATGTTTTTAATAGATATTTTTATACTCCAAGCAACCTTTAAAGAATTTTTCCTCAGGTAGATAAATGTTGGGAGATGTGATGGAGAAGAAAGTAACTGGGAACATATGTTTTGGGAATGTAATCAGCTGGCAGATTTTAAAAATTCCCTAGAAAGTACTCTATCAGAAATATTGGGTAAGCAAATGGCTGTTAAGTAAGGAAATTATTCTTTTGAGCTGGGATGCAAGATATGAATTGCCTGAGCACAGTAAGGACTTCTGTTCAATTCTGCTGGCTCTCAAAAAAGCAATTACTAAAACATGGAAATCAAAGCCCACATTAAATGTATTTGAGGTACCGAATATTGTATTGCAAGAGGGATCTTTAGAAATGGGAAGGAACAAATTATATAAAGTAAATGGAAACTGTGGGAAAAATACATGCATAATAATGTTTAGCAGGAGGAGGAGTGTGGTTTAATGGAAGACAGGAATTCAGCAATTATTGTAATGTTGGACTAATGACAACAGCAAAGACAATATATGTGAAGTATATTGTATTTAAATGGAAATATGATTAAACTGTTTTTCTTCTTCTCTGTTAATGTATGTTTGCTTATGTCTTAAGTGATAATTTAATAAAGGTGTTTAAAAAAATCCTTATAAATAGGTCAATGCAGGAATCCTACATTCTGGAAAAAGTCCCACATTATCCCTCTGCACAAAGAAGGAAATTCAGCAGACATTACTAACTTTAGACTTATAGCAATCTTATCCCCCCTCTCCAAAATACTTGAAAACTGTATTAAAAAACAACTACTAAACTACCTCCTACAGGAAGAACTCCTAGTCACCACATAACATGGCTTATGTCCATCCCATAGCACTAACATTGCACTTCTAACCTATATAGATACTGTCAATAAAGTTAGAGATAATGGCAAACTAGTCTCCTCCTTATTTCTAGACTTGTCTAAAACCTTCAACACAGTTTGACATTGCAAATGTTTACTTCAAATGCCCTCATCAGGTCTCTCACAGACCACCCTTCTTCGGTTCAAAAGCTAACAATCCAATAAGTATCAGTTATTAAAATGACACTCGCCCCTCTCCCCATACCTCCCAGTCACCACTGTTGTACCACAAGGCTCTGTCCTTGGTCCCCTCCACTTTAACATTCTCAGCAACACCCTCCATACATCTACACAACAGGCCTTCCTACTACAGTATGCTGATGATGCCACATTCATTTGCACATCTGACATGACACACCTCCAAAAAATTACAAGAGGCTTTAACAGTGACTGAAACAGCTTTGTAACTCACAACTCATGCTCAACCCCCCCAAAAAACAACAAACCTTGGAATAACATCTGAATGGATCCAAATGGAAGACCAAGGAACGAAAACATCACATTACACTTTATTAAGACAAAATAAGAAAATGTAAAGCTTTCGAACCAAGAAGACTCTTTCTCAATGCACACATAGCTTGTGTTTTACACATATAACTTAAATACCATTTATAATTACCTCACCAGCCTATCAAATCAAATTACATCATAATTATTTAATTAATAATAAAGACTAATAATACTATATTATGCTTGCAATTCATAACAAAAATGCTAATATAATAAAGTACAATATTATTTATTTTTTATCTGTTAAATCATTGCCATATAACTTGCATCTATTCTTAACCAATGTTTTCATATTATGTCTAATTTGTTATAATTATTTAAATTGCAGTACTTTTTTTGTATTATTTTTAAAGACTGCAAACTTATTGTTCTTAGGATGTTTTGCAATACACATTGGAGCCTTTCTCCATGGGCCTTATCTGAAAAATGGGTTCCTACCCAGTCGGACTTTACCCATAATCAAACGTCAATAAATAAAGTTATTCAAACTTTCATTCATTTTTGATATCCACTTCAGTGTTATGAGGAACCAAGGCCTATCATGGCAAACAGGAAAATGCAGGAAACAATTCTAGACAGCATACCAGTCTACAGCAAGGTACGCATACGTACACGTGCACACACACACACACACACGTGCACATACATATGTGTATCTGTGTACTGGCTAATATTTATTTATTTTACATTTGTTGACCGGGCTAGTCTAGCTGGATATATGTCCATTTTCAGTAGAGGCCCGGGGAGAAAAGCTCCAAACAGGAATAATGACAAAGTTAACAATGTTCAGAACCAGTAATAATCACAATACAGAGGTAGTATTGGTCTACTGAACAGTTGTAATAATACATTTGTATATTAAATAATTATAGTAAAAATTAAACTAAACAATTCTACAAAATTTAAACTAAACAATTCTACAAAAAATTAAACTAAACAATTTTTACAAATCACACTAGAAGGTATGAGCAAGTCTTAGATAAGGGAAATAATATAGATGTTATTCTCAATATAACAGAGTAGGAGTTGTAAGTAGAATTGAAGGCAAAGGTTACAGGAGTAGGGATAGGGTTAAGAATATAAAGTGGAAAAAAGATGTCAGTGAGGGTTAGTACATGGACAAGCCAGTGAGTTTTCAGATGTTCTTTAAGATGTTTTTTAAAAAGAGAAGTAGAAGCGATGGTAGATAATTCAGCAGGAAGTTGATTCCAGAATTTTCCTGCAGTGTTTAAGAAAAGTGAATCCCCGGCTTTGTTGTTAGCTTTATTTGATAAAACTAGAAGCTTGTTAGCAGAGCGTAGTGTAGCAAGATTAGTATAAGGAGTAATTAGATTAGTCAGGATAGGGGTGTTGTTTGGGTGGTATAGAATCTTTTGCGTAATAAGCAATTGTTGAAAGAGTATCTGTTTTTTCAGTTCTAGCCATCCAAGTTGTTTGAGGTTAAGGCAGTGGTGAGTTTTAAAGGGGGAACATGTGATGAATCTAGCTATACTATTATAACAGGTGGAGAGTTTGGAAAGGTTGTTTTTGGATAGGTTGGTATATATGACAGAGGCATAGAAAAGGGTGGAAATGAGGTGGGTCTGAGCAATTGTTTTCCTTGCAGAAGGGGTAAGGAAGGGTTTTATTCTATAGAAGGTGCCAAGTTTTCTGTTAACAGACTTTATAGTAGAGTTTATGTGTTCATCATAGTTGAGATGATTATCAATAGTTACACCTAGTAGGCGGGTTGTAGTCTCTGGGTTGATGTTGGTACCATTGTTAGAGGTTATAGAGAAGAAAGGAATGGGTGATTTATGAGTAGGAGTAAAAAGCAGTAGTTTTGTTTTTTGGGATTAAGGAGGAGGCAGTGTTGCATAAACCAGTTTTCAACATTCTGAAAAACAGTTTGGGTGAGGGAGTGGAGAGAGGATATATTCTTGGCTGTGCAGATTAAATTGGAGTCATCAGCATATTGAATGCAGGTGGCTTGAGGTAAGTTCATGTGTAAGTTATTAATAAATAAGGAGAAGAGTAGGGAACCTAGGATAGAGCCCTGGGGTACTCTAAGTAAGTAAATGTTGACGTCACTAATATTGACACAAAATAATTGAAAACTACATAGTGCATGCTTGAAGGCAAAAACCTAGAAGAATACATCTACAAAACACACACACACACATACTGCAAAACACAAACAAGACTTGGGACTTGGAACTACAGAAATCTCAGGCATTACCCTTTTATTTATATGCATACTTCTGGATGTGAGAAGAAAAGTACAGTTTTGTACCTACCATAAATGTAGATGTTCGAAGATCCACATTGCTGCAGTCCTTACATATGGGTAGTCCGCTGTCCTCGGTCGGCCCGAATACCAAAGTATTAGGCTGACGTCGGTCAAGGCGCTTAAAACTGACATCAGAACGTCAGGGTACAAAAGCGCATGACCGACGTCATTTCCTCAGTCTTTTCTTGCCCCACATGTCAGAAGGCCCTAACAAGAAAGGCCACAGCCAAAAACCAGCAAAAACTAACCAACCACCCGTGCACTAACCATATTTACAATATGTACAACACAAACCACACCACCACCTTCCACAACAGAGGGGAAGGAGGGAAGGTAAATTGGACTGCAGCAATGTGGATCTTCGAACATCTACATTTATGGTAGGTACAAAACTGTACTATGTTCTTCATCTCACATTGCTGCAGTCCTTACATATGGGTAGAATCCCAAAGCAGAGGTAAGAGAGGATGGCAAAACTATAAAGCATTAGGAGCTGCCAAAATGCCCTGTAAAATTGCAGTGGCAAATCCAGCCCTAGATTTAGAGTAAAGTGGAACGTGGTAATGCTTAGAGAAAGTATGCACTGAACTCCAAGTAGCTGCTTCCAAAATATCTTTAGTAGCCACCCCTTAAAAAGCTGTAGAAGTGGCAGTAGCCCTAGTGGAATGAGGCCTAATCCCAGCTGGAATCTCCTTACCATGATGGGAATAACAGAAAGCAATACAAAACCCAATCCACTTAGAAATAGTTTGTTTTGAAACAGGTTTGCCCTGAGAACCCAAAGCAAAAGAAACAAACAACTGCTGAGACTGCCTGAACCCTTTAGTTCTGCTCAAATAATATCGCAACTGTCTGTGTATATCCAAAGTGTGCAAAATCCTTTCCCTTTTTTTGGGGGTTTGCATAAAAAGTAGGCAAATGAATAGTTTGGTTTAAAGCCACACTAGAAACCACTTTAGGCATAAAAGAAGGGTTAGTACAAAGACACCCTATCCTTGTGGAAAATTAAGAAAGGCTCAACTGCCATAAGGGCCTGTAATTCAGAAACCCTTCTCGCAGAGGTAATGGCCAACAAAAGCAGTCTTCCATGATAAATATTTCAACTCTGCCGATGCTGCAGGCTCAAAAGGTTGTAGAGTGAGTTTCTCCAACACAAAATTGAGATCCCAAGCAGGAGTAGGAGCTCTACGTGGGGGTCTTATATTCTTTGCCCCTCTAAGGAATTGCTTAAACAAAGGCTGAGAAAATAAAGGTGGGTCACAGTCATAGTGAGCAGAAATTGCTGCAGCATGAACCTTTATAGAGGAGAAGGACAAACCTTTGTCCAATAACTCAGTAAGGTATTGAAGCGCAACACTTAAATTAGGTTTAGAAACATCAAAGTCCTTTGCTGTACTCCAAAATAAAAATCTCCTCCATTTATCTGCGTAAACTTTCCTTGTACTAGGCCTTCTAGCCTCCAAAATAACCTTCAAAACCTGTTGTGGAAGCTGAGACCCTCCAGGGTTGAAAACAGAATATGCCAGGCTGTCAGATGTAGAGAATGAAGTTTGACATTGAGTAAATGACTGTTCTCCTGAGACAGCAGGTGAGGAATCGAAGGCAAAGGCCATGGAGGCTCCTGTACCAGATTTCTCAGTAATGGGTACCAGTGCTGTCGAGGCCAATCTGGAGCTATTAAAATCATGTTTGGCTTGTCCTGTCTGACCTTCAGCAGTACCTTTGGGAGGAGAGGCAGAGGTGGAAGGGCATACACGTGAAGATTGCTCCAATTGAATGAGAGAGCATCCACTTTCCAAGCTGTGGGATGAAACCCTTTTGTGCAAAACTTTGGCAGCTGGTAATTTAGTGGAGAAGCGAACAGATCTATGTCTGGAGTTCCCCATAACACTGTCAATCTCTGAAATACATGAGGATCCAATTTCCACTCGTGGGGATCCATAATTTGTCTGCTCAACACATCTGCTAAGGAGTTCTGTGCTCCTGGCAGAAACCTTGCCTGAAGATTTAGCTGTAAACTGAGAGCAGTCTCCCACAAAATCATTGCTTGTCTGCATAGAGGATAAGAATCGTTCCCCTTGCTTGTTGATGTACCACATGACAGTTGTGTTGTCTGTTTGAATCAACACCTGCCCTGGAAGAAGTAAATCCTTGAAAGCTATCAATGCAAATTGGACTGCTAACATCTCCTTCAAGTTGATATGTAGATGTTGAAGTCTGGCAGGCCACGTGTCTTGTACCCATTTTCCATTTAGATGAGCTCCCCAAGCTTTGTCTGAGGCATCTGTCGTTAAAATCTGACTCGCCTCTGGCGGGTCACAGAGAGTCCCTTGTTTAGGTGACATTCCTGAGCCCACCACAAAATTCCTTTTGAATGCAAGGTATTATCTGAATGACAGTGTCCAAATCTTGGCAGTGCTGTGTCCATACATTCTTGAGATACCACTGTAGCTTCCTCATATGCAGTTTGGCATTGGGAAGTACCAGAATACAAGATGCCATGAACCCCAAGGCTTGAAGGACTGTCCTTGCAGTCAGCCTGGACTGACGAGACAATTGGTGGAAGTAAAGAGAAAGATTCTTTTGTTTGTCCGGGGTCAAAAGGCCATCTGGGATGCTGTATTCAGTCTCACACCCAGAAAGCACATGTCCTGAGAGGGTACTAGACTGGACTTTATTTCGTTCACAGAATACCCCAGGCATCTTAACACTGCCATCACATACTGTAAATGATGAAGAAGTTCGTCCTTTTCTTGGGCCAGAATCAGGCAATCGTCCAAATAAGGATATATTTGTATTCCTCTTAGCCTGAAGAAAGCTACCACTGGAGCCAGAACCTTCGTGAACACTCTGGGCGCAGTAGATGAGCCAAAGGGCAATGCAGAGAACTGATAATGTGAAGTCCCAGCCCGAAAACGCAGATACTTCCTGCAACTGGGCCTGATAGGAACATGAAGGTAAGCTTCCTTGAGATCCAGAGTCACCATCCAGTGATCTTTGCCCAGCAGAGGTAAAAGCTGTTGTAATGTCAACATTTTGAACTTGGGAATGTCCAGATATGTGTTGAGGATAGATAAATCCAAAATTGGTCTCCACGTGTTTCCTTTCTTTGGTACTAGAAACAGGCGAGAATAAAATCCTAGGCCCACTTCTGGCAGAGGGACCGGTTGTATGGCCCCTATTTGAAGTAGCAGAGAAATTTGTTTGTGAGCCTCTAGTCTTTGCTGAGGAGGAACGTCCGGCATGCCTTTGAAAGGAGGCAAGGTATGGAAATAAAACTTGTAACCCTGGTGTATGATATCCAATACCCATTTGTCTTGGGTAATCAACATCCAATTTTCCTTGAAGAGTGCTAACCTTCCTCCCAAAGGTGCTGCCAGGCAAGAAGGATCTGGCAGCTGAAAAAGTAGGTCATTGGCCCTGTTTACGGAAGCACTGGCCCCTGCCCTCACCCGAAGATTGTGCAGGTGAACTCCCTGTTCTAGGCCTGAAAGAACTCTGAGCTCTGCCCCTACCACGTCTAGATCTACCCCTAGACTGAGAATCATAAGAAGGATACGTCCACCCCTTAGCAGGCCAATTCCTACTAAACTTCGGAGGCTGGACTTGCAAAAAATCTTTAACAGCCTGCATAGACTTAGCCTTGTCTTCCATTTTCTTCAAGACTGACTCCACAGGTGAACCAAACAACACATCAGACTGCAAAGGAGCATCCAAAATCCTTGTCTTAACATGGTCAGATAAATTCTGATCCTTCAGCCAGGCGTGCCTGCGAAGAACTGAGCCAGTGGCAGCCACCCTAGACGAGGCCTGCACAGCATCAAAACCACACTGTAACGAATGCTTACCCACCTGTTCAGAGACATGCACCAAATCTTTTAATTCTTTACACTCAATGCCTTCCGCCAGAGCATCCACCTTAGACTTCAATTGAGAAAGAAGAAAGCTTTGATATTTCAACATATGAAACTGGCAATTCAAAGCCCTCATAGCTAAGGTAGAAGATGTATAGACTTTCTTTCCCCATCTATCCAAAGCTCTGGCTTCTTTATCTAGAGGAACCGGATTTTTTACAACAGAGGCCTTGACACCCTTAGGTCCCTGACTAATAGTTTCTGGGTCCGCCCTAGGAAAGATATTTATGAGCCTCAGGCACCCTGTAATACCTATCCGGTTTAACAGGAGCAGGAGGCAGAGAATCAGGATTAAGTGAAGCCTCTGCAAACACATCTTCCACAACATCCAGAACAGGGGGTATAGCCAAGGGCCTATGCTGGGGTAACAGCAAAAATTCCCTAAGCCTTTTCCTAGAATCAGAGAAGTCCTGACCTTCCCACTTAAAATGTTCCCTCATAGAATGAAGTGTCTCTGAAAAAGAAAAATCCTCTGGAGGAGAAGCAGAAGGAGTGGAATCATCTGCATCAGAATCAGAATAAGGAGAGTACTCCTGCAAGTCTTCATCTGAAGACTCTGAAACATCCGAAGTCTGCTCAAAACTTCCCAACTCTGGCTCCACCCTAGGCCTCTTATCAGGAGGGGGCAAAGAACCTCTAATCAGAGTAATCAAATCTTCTGCCATTTTAAGCATGTGCTTCTTAGGCACAGACCCTGCTGAACTAGGAGTGACACCAACAGAAGCTAAAACTGGCCTGCCTCTGGGAGAAGCCTTGGAAACAGAAGGAGAAGGCCTAACCACCCTAGGAAGGGAGGGGAGAACAGTAACTTGAGAAGCCCCTTCAGCCTGACCTGCCTCCTGAGAGACCACTTCCTGCAAAATCAAAGTCTCCCCCTGAGACTCCAGAGAAGTCTCCGTCGGAACCACCGGTTCCACTGAAGCCTCTAAAGAACCGGCGTCCGGAACGGATGACTCATCTTGCCTGGGTTTAACTGCTTTGTCTTTGCGCTTCTCGAGAAGCGGCGCCGGAGAATCCGACGGCATATTATAATTGCACCGCTTCCCAAAGACCAGCCTAGCACAATCTAACCTTCGCTTAATAGTGCGTTTATTGAACCTAGCACAAAAGCGACACCCAACAACGTCGTGCTCAGGCCCCAAACAAGGAATACACAAAGAATGATAATCCCTATGCGGTATCTGTTTCCCACAAGAAATACAGTTATTCACTTTTTCTGACATCCGGTAAAACACTGAGGCAAGAAAAAACCAAAATATTCCCCAACGGGGTACTTAGCCAACTTGGATTCGGTCTGAAACTCCAAATTCGAAAAATTTCAGAACGCCGAACGGCACTTGCAACGTTGCTTCTGCATCGGACCATGCGTCAAAAAAGACTGAGGAAATGACGTCGGTCATGCGCTTTTGTACCCTGACGTTCTGATGTCAGTTTTAAGCGCCTTGACCGACGTCAGCCTAATACTTTGGTATTCGGGCCGACCGAGGACAGCGGACTACCCATATGTAAGGACTGCAGCAATGTGAGATGAAGAACATCAGGACACAACAGCAAAAACCTATACGGACAACTAAACTTCATTCCTACTCAATATTATTATTAAGTTAAAAACAAATGCGTGCGTGGTTGTGCACCTGTGTGTGTGGGGACCCATTTGCTGAATACATGTATGCAGACCTCTGTGAATAATTCTTTGCTTTTTTTTTGTACCCCTTCTGCTTTAATTTTTCTAGCTACTCAAGTGTCACCTTCCCAGTTGGACTTTCCCAGTAATAAATGTATTCACATTTTCATTCACTTTTAGTACATACTACAAATTAATGGGGAACCAGTGCCAGTTGTGGAGTACAACTGGCAAAATGCTGGAAACAGTTTTGGACATCATATCCGTCTACAGCAAGGCATGCGCGCACGCACACACACACTGCAAAACACGCATAAGACTTTTGAACTATCTTAGAATGATTCTTTTCTTTTTTTCCCCTTTCTGCTGTTGGGATTAGGGTGATCTTCCCCTAGCTATACTTTCCAACTTCCCTTGCAGTAATTTTTCAAAACCAGAAGGTCACTAAGGGAAGAAAGGAAGACTGAGAAGAGGAATTGTTTAACAAAAGCTAGACTGCGACAAGGTGGTACGGTCTGAGCCATCTACCCTTAGTCAGATTCTGGGCAGGATGACTTGAGTGCTTAACATGGTGTTAAATTCCGACATGTCTGTGTGGGTCATGGGGGTTTGTTTAAAGTGGATACTGGAGGGGAATCAAAGTAGGTGGTGTCTTTTTTTATTTTCTAGAACCACTTGGGGTTAGAAGCTTTTGTGGATAATAGCCGTGAAGGAACTAAAAGACTCTCACGTCAACAGGTTGCCATACATGCTTTGTGGCAAGATATAACCAGGAGGCTAATTCCCCCCTGGGGCAGTCAGAATTGGTAGCACTGACTTTTCACCCATATCCAGTTTCTATATACAAAGAAATTCCACTGCAGTAGTAGTCCATTTGATGAATTTTAGTTATAGGAGAACAATAATTATTTGAGAAAAATTGTAATAAAAGTAATCTAATTAACACAAATTTCAACAAAGAAATGTACAGCAACTAGGGCTGTGAGGCAGAAAAGATATCTTAACTTGTTGATTGGCTCATTAGTGCCTAAAGCATCTTCTATTCAACTAATGTTAACAAACCAGAGGTTCAAAACTCAATGCCTTCCAGAAATGTGAGAGAAGATGCCAGAGTAACTCTGGAAAAAAAGAAATATTTATGCAGAAGGCATTCTCCTTTTACAGTGTGTATGCATGAAGCAAAATTCATCACGGAGTAAAAAATAAAAAGTCAACCACAGCCACTGTGAATGACCTGGTTCCTTATGTGAAGTTTCTGGGTCCTTAGAGAATGCAAACCATTGCTAAATATAAAACATATTTTTGTGCAAAACTTGCAATATATGTTGATTCATTAGAGGCATTAATCCCTTTTTTTAGAAATCTACCTAAAACACAGTCCTGGAAACCAATTTTTTATGCAATGAAGATAAGCTACATGCAGAGTGTATGTAGGATTTGCCAAACTGGAGATTTTGTTTCACAGGGGCATTAATGGAAAAATACAAAGGAGATGAGGAGTATATTTTCAGGAAAAGCAGAAGCATATGATGTTTATGAATGATAAATGAAAACAACGACTAGATGCATAAAACCAGGATTAATTTTCTTTATAGGAGAAGTGACAAGCAAAAATGGTAATGTAATTAACAAATCCTCCGAGTTCTAATGATATTTAGTATCTCCCTCCGATGAAGCCTCTCTCAAAAGTTTTTAAGAAGTTATTCTCAAGATCCTGTCAGTTTCCAGCATATCTTCTTACATGTGTTATTTATAAAGATGAAAACAAAAAGTTTCTTTATTAAAAAAAATTGACATGGAAGACATTTTAAAATGAGTCTCAACAAAAAGAATGTGAAATTGTGCACTTGACTAAGTCATGAAATTAGTTATAGATATCTCAGTAAATCTGATATAACTATATTGCATATTTACTAGATGCTTTACAAATAAATGATTTAAAAGGCATATTTTAATTTTAACTAGCTATTTCTGTTTCCAAGTAATTTGCACATACTACCCAAATGTGTACAGTTGGGCACAGTAATAGTTTCTAGTAATCTGGATGACACTCACCTTATGTTTTGAAAAATTGCCCATCAAAGTTCGGTTATGTGACTTCTTCCCACTTCCTTTTGCATCTGTATTCTGCATGACAGAAACATTAATTCAGTGTTTTATTCCTACAGGTAGCAAAACTTAAAAAATATATATATATCTATAAAGTTAACTTGGATGTTATGCAAGTAGAGTTCAGCATGCTGTTTGGGTTATCTGGTATTGGTACACTCTGATATCACCAGTACAATGGTGGTAAACAGGGGTAAAGGAAAAGTGTTTCAAAGCCCTAGTCATTCACAATAAAAAGCAGTACTATAGTAGATTTTACCAATAAAAATGCTTTGAAGTGCAGCTCAGAAACTGTTAATAAGCAGCCATGATCTTGCTGCATATGTGTGTGTATATAGCAAAGATACACAAGTGCTGTTTTAAGAGGGGGTTGCCAGTAAAGGGTGTGTGGCATGTGACTACACAGACTTCAGATGCTGGCATAAAGCACAGTTATGTTTCTCACTTTTCATTCCGCAACTTCTGATACTGCTTGTACTTAACTGTATACTTATATCAAACAGTATCAGATATAAAGCTACATTTTAAACTGAATGATGTTTCTTTATTGCTCCTCTATGTTTTTCGAATTTCTGAAGATATTTTGGAAAACTGATGCTTATTCTAAAAAGCATTACTATAATGCTACAACTGTGTGAACTAGCATGCTATTTTACTTTCTGATTTTCAACATAAAACCCATTGCAAATATAATTGTTTTCATACTTTCCATGTCATGAGAAAATTTATACTACTTCTGAATAAAATGTTTTTCAATCAATAAATCAACCGAACCACAAATCTCCATTACAGTGATTACTCATTTTGGCTCAAAATGTCAAATCTTCAACTACCAACATCTCAAAACCTGCATGTTAAGTTAAATGAAACTGGGAAAATCAGGATTCAAAAGTTTCACCTGCGTCAAAATTCAAGTGGGATTGCAGAGAAAGCAATAAAGTTCAAGTGTGCAACATTCATAAATGTCACAATTAGGGAAAATGAAAGTAACAATTCTAGTCTCAAACATGAGGAAAACGACAAGTTAGCAGCATTGACAGAAAGATTCCAGGCACATTGTGGGTAAAAGAAATATCTTCTATATGCATGGTAATTATTTTTCATAAGAAACTAAGGGGTCCCATACACACAGTTTTGTGCAGTATGTAGTCAGGGATATTTTAAATGTGTGTGGGGGGGTCTTTTCAGT
This sequence comes from Protopterus annectens, assembly GCF_019279795.1. Lineage (NCBI taxonomy): Eukaryota > Metazoa > Chordata > Ceratodontiformes > Protopteridae > Protopterus > Protopterus annectens. The sequence goes on along the minus strand of NC_056734.1, from coordinate 762,494,008 downwards.
GACTGATGTATGTGTTAAAAGATATTACAGTAAACAAGTATCTTTTAGTTGCAAGAAATACAATCTTTAGAAGATTAACAAAAGGAGAAAGGTTGGACAAAAGCAAGTTTAATGTTAATACTCTCTGATCCTGGGCAGCTGGGGTGGGCAGGGTACAAAAGTGCACTGATTATATTACCTGTAGAACTGAAAAAAAATCTCTCATTTTTACAAGGTTGAATGTGTAGATTTAGCGCCTTTGGCTAAAGATATAAACAAGTATTTTTGTAATTAAGTAGGCTTTAAAAATATTACAAAATGATGAAAGTCATGAAAAACACTAAGTTTATTACATCTGCAAATATTTTAGTTTTTTTTTTCCATTAGCAAATGTTCAGGGGGAGTCGAGATGTCTGCAGCAGAAGGTAGCTGTACATTATATTCTGAGTGAAATTCAAGAAGATTCACTGCAAAATATTTCACCATGGAGACAAGTTGTCTGCAGGTGAAAGTAATTAACATTTGGGGTTCTGAGCATTCTTTGCTGAGAAAAATGCAAAATTTAAAGGTACACTTGCAAGTAGTGCACTGAAAAATAAAGTCTAAAATTATGGGAAGTGAATAAGGGAGAGCCTCCCTAGCAGCATTAATACTCTATAAAAGAGCAGTGTAAATTTTAGTTGTATTTAAAGATGATAGCTAAAGTACTCTTTTCTTAGGGCTAAAAGTTAAAAATTTCTGAAAGCATACAAGCCGTTTTTCACATCTGGGAAGGGAACAAAGATAAAAAAAGAGAAGGCAGCAACAATTCTAAGTGATAACACAGACTGTAGCATGAGCTTTAGCATGGATAACCTTCATTTTAGGTTAGGTTTTATGTGCCTGAGGGTTTTCATTATAATTAAAAGTCTAGAAAAATGCTCATAGGTTCAAATGTAGATGAGAAGAAACAACCATATAAAAGAGCAGCCTGCTAAACATTAGTGTGTGCATGTAACACACAGCTGGAAATACACATTCAAACAAACTGTCACATATAATAGGTTGAAAAACAGCTTTATATCATAATAGCTACACTATCTATATTATCTTGGGATATAAATGGCCTTACTTATACAGATAAGAATGATACAATATTGAATTATATTAGGAAATGAAGAGTGCAACTACAAATGTTGCAGGAGACACATTTGGAAAGAAATGAGCATGTGAGTTTGATAGAAAAGCTTCCATGATGGATATTCAGCAGAATATCAGGGACAAAGTTAAAAAGGGAGTACTTAAACTAATTGCTACAGGGACTCCAACAGTGATAAAAAATGGAAAAAAGACAATAATGGTAGATTTGTGATAGTAAGGGGGCCCATTAGCAAGGGAGGAGGGATTAAACTGGAGTATATTTATATTCCACCAAAAATTGTTATTATGGAACAGGAACATTTTGGAGAAAATAATCAGCTTTCAGCAGGGAATATAACTTTTAGATGTTATGTGATCCTATCTCGCCTACATTCTGTACTGATGGGTTCGGAGCCGATCCCTCGGCTCCGACTCGGCATGCTTATGCTATAGAGCGAGGCCTCTTATTGGCTGAGCTATCTTTATCCCAGGATGCACCACCACTAATCCCCCACATCTCGTTTGCCGCTTACAGAGCTTAGACGTGGTCTCAACTTGGCTGGGCTAAGTACTATTTATTTAGGCTTTTTCCTGTCAGAAATTTGCTTGATTTAAATCCAAAAGCTGTTTTAACGGCTATTCTTTGTATACGAGTGTGTTTTGATATATTTGGTTGAGGATTTCGTGTTTTTTCCTGTCAGGGAAGGTTCCCGTTTAAGTTAGAGGGGCCTTCCCCTGTGGTTTCTACTACCTTAGTTGTTGTGTGTGGGTCAAGTACCCATTTAAGTTAGAGGGTCTTGACCCTCTCTATCTCTCTTTCTTTTGTGGAAAGTTTGTTTTTTCTAAAAAAAAAAAAAAAAAAAAAAAAGGTTTTAGTTTAAAATTTTAACACTAAAGTAGGGATATATTTTTTCCTGTGTCAAACCCTTCTTCTAGTTGTAGACAACTGTGTTTTGGCTTGGTTATGTCGAAAGAACACAAACCCTCCAGGTTTAAGAAGTGCACGAGGTGTGGTTTTAAAATGTCCATAATGGACGACCACTCCTCGTGCGTCTATTGCTTAGGTGCTAAACACCTGCAAGAGTCGTGTAGTGTGTGCCACGCGTTCTCTTCTAGAGTCCTCCAGGAGAGGAAAAACAAATTAATCCTCAAAGGATTAATCAAGCCTTCCTTCGAGGAGGCTTTATCTTCCTCTCCGTCTCCTTCTAAAAAGAAGAAAGTGTCGGCTCCGACCAGTCAGTCGGAACCGACTGCTAAAAAAACTAAGCAGACTTCTCCATCGGCTCCACGGACTTCGGAGCCGAGGTCGGAATGGTCTGCCTCGATGCCTCCAGCCTCGACCCCTCTGGTTTCGGAGCCGAGGTCTGGGGCATCGAGGCGGTCACCCTCATCGGCTCCACTGATATTGGAGCCGATAAGGGTTATCGGCTCAGACTCTTCCCCCTCGGAGCCGAAGTCCTTATCGGCACAGAGGGAAATTTCCTTGAAACCTTCCTCGGAGCCGTTAGTTGTTGAGTCCTTTCGGAGCCGGTCCCAGAGCCCTTCGGAGCCGATGGAGAAATCGGTTCGGGCCCGATCAGTATCCTCGAGATCATCCAAGATGTCTGATTCGGACATCGACAGGGTGCTCCTTCGACTCTTCCAGTCTCCGGTGTTCCAAAAGCTGGTTTCGGCTCCAGCGCATTTGGCTTCGGAGCCGATGGTCCACTCCCCTACTGTGGTTCCTCCTCCAACAGCTTCGGCACCGTTGAAGCCGGTGCTGGTGGAACCTGTGGAGGTGTTAGGGTCGGGCCCGACCCTTGCTCCAACTCCGGCTCTTGGGTCGGAGTTCAGTACACGGACTTCTTTCTTCGGCCCTGGGGGGGAGGCTTCGGGATTGATGCTTTCGGTCCCAAGTCTCCCTCTTGGTGCGGCGGGAATACCATTAACTGTTGTGGCCACGGAGGTGGGACCCTCCCAGGATTCTGGTGGTCCCGCCTTCAGGGCTATGAGGAGTGCTTTAGCCAAATCCTCCGTGGCTACCTCCACGGTTTCCCCAGCTCCTTCCCTACATTTGGAGACTGGGTCGTTGGCAGTCCCCCTGTCCTTAGACAGCGGAGCCCCTGGGCCTCAGGTTACCCCCGCCGGGGTTTCTCCCCCTCCTGGAGGTCCTTCTGAAGCCTCTTCGGAAGAACCTCCCAGGAAGAGATCGTGCAAGAGGAAGCACGTTGACTCCCCTGATGAGTCTCTGACATCCGACACTGATCTCGATGATGCAGAAGGGTCCCCCAAGTCGTCCTCGGATGATGTCTCCTTTGCAGACATCCTGGAAGCCCTAAAACAACGAGGCGGCTGGCAGTCCAAACCTCCCTCTGCGGATGAGTCGGTGTTCCTGAAGGCCTTCGGGGCTCAGCCCTCCGCCTCCTGGGTGTCTCCGCCCTTCGACGAGCTCTTGGATTTGATCTGTTGAAGGGCGTGGGAACACCCAGACTCTGTGGAACCGGTGCCCGCTCGTCCGAACAAATTTCTCTTGGCGCCCCCTGATAGAGAGTTCCTTACTAAAGGAGTGGCTGTAGATGCTTTGGTGGTGGCATCTGCTACCCAGCAAGATGTAGCAGAGGCTTCTACGTCCGTCCATCCTCCTAATAAGGAGTTTAGGAGCATGGATCGGTACGGAAAGCGCACCCTCAGTTCAGCGGCCTTTACACTGAGGTCCTTGAACTACCTTACGCACTTCACCAGGTTTCAGAGGGATCTGATTAAGGAGCTATCCGATACCCTCTTGGGTAACCTGCCTGAGGAGCTGGCCCAGACGGTTGGCTCTCAGCTGGCTACAATGTCGTCCATTTTGAACTCGTCCATGAGGCTCATTTCTTATGCGGCCGAAGGGGCGAGCAGAGCGGCGGGTACAGGCATTGCTCTAAGGAGACAAGCCTGGCTCCATCTGTGTCACTTCGCGGAGGCCTTTAAGTCTTCATTTGCCGACGCCCCCTTTGATGGGTCCTCCCTGTTTGGACCCAAGGTAAAAGACACACTAACCCGCTGTGAACAGGAGGGTAAGACTCTGACTGCCGTAGGGGCACGATTTTCCACTCCCTTTCGGCCTTATCCCAAGGCTAAAGAGGAGGGAAAATGTGGTTCCGTAGATCTCAGAAGCCTTACCCCTCTCAGCAGGAAGGTTCCCCTTCCAGAGGCAGAGGAGGGGGAAATTCATCCGGAAGACGCCATCCCAGAGGCGGCAGAGGCCCTCGCAACACTGGAGACCGCGAGTCCTTTCGTGGCTCTTCAGCCTTTCATAGTCCCTGAGGGATTGCCCGGCTGTGCTGCTCCGGAGCCAGTCGGGGGTCGTTTCTCGAAGCACCTGAAGGCCTGGGAAGGGATCACTCAGGACCGATGGGTGCTTGCTTCGGATTATCGCCGGAGGTTACTCCATCCCATTTTCACACACCCCCCCCCCCCTCAGTCCAAAAAAATCCCGGACCCGCCACCCAGTCAACGGGATACCGCAGCCTCAGAAGTTTCAAAGCTGCTGCAAAAAGGAGTCATCCAACCGGTCCCCGCAGACCAGATCGGATTAGGGACTTACTCAAGATTCTTTTTGGTGCCAAAAAAGACCGGGGACTTGAGGCCCATTTTGGACCTCAGCATCCTAAACTGTTCAGTCAGAAAGTCCAAGTTCCAAATGGTCACTCTACAAACCATTCTCCCATTGCTGGAGAAAGGTGTTTGGATGTGCTCCATAGATCTCAAGGACGCGTATTATCATATCAGGTACATCAAGCGTCCAGGAGACATATGCGCTTCAGCCTAGGAGGCAGTCATTTTCAGTTCCGTGCGCTGCCCTTTGGTCTCACCACAGCCCCCAGGGTGTTCACCAAGTGCTTGGCAGTAGTGACTGCTCACCTGAGAAGTCTAGGATTCCAGGTGTTTCCGTATCTAGACGACTGGCTCCTAACTGCCACCTCCAAGCATCTACTTCTGCGGAGCCTACAAGCCACTATATCACTGGGCAATTCCCTTGGAATCACCTTCAATTAGCCAAGGTCTGTGTTGCGGCCATCTCAACGAATAAGATTCATAGGGGTAGAGATAGACTCAAACCAAATGCGGGTCTATCTACCTACAGACAGAATTCAAACCATACATAATCAGGTTCGAGCCTTACTCCCCAGGTCCAAAGCCCCAGCCAGAATGGTCCTGCAGCTATTGGGATCCATGTCTGCCACGGTTCTTCTAGTCCCCTTGGCAAGGTTGCACATGAGAATCCTCCAGTGGCTTCTTTCAGCTCAGTGGTCCTTTCAGGAACTCCCTCTCAGTCACCTCATATGGATCACAGAATCTTGCAAACGGGACCTTCGCTGGTGGCTAGTGCCCTCCAATTTGGATCAAGGACGACCCTTTGTTCTACCTCCTCCGGCGGCCACTTTGACCACGGACGTCTCCCAGACGGGGTGGGGGAGGGGCATTCCCTGGGCAGGTCAGTCCAAGGCAAATGGCATCCAGAAGAGATTTTGCTTCATATCAACATCTTGGAAATGAGGGCAGTACTCCTGTCCCTTCAAGCCCTCCACGATTATCTCCCTCAAGGCATGATTGCCGTTCACTCAGACAACATGTCAGTTGTTTGGTACCTGAACAAACAGGGAGGGACCAGATCCTATCCTCTTTGCAGAGAAGCCATGAGGGTTTGGGAATGGGCAGTCTCCACCAAACGCTTCCTAGTGGCTACTCACATACCAGGCAAGTCCAATGTGATAGCCGACAGATTGAGCAGGACCATTCTCTCTCCTCACGAATGGTCTCTGAATATGACAGTTGCAAGTCAGATTTTCAGCGAATGGGGAGTTCCGTGTTGCGACCTCTTCGCGACTCCTCTGAATGCGAAGTGCGAAGAATTCTTCTCCCTAACTCCGGCTCCAGGGAAGAGCCCCATGGACGCATTAGTCCATCCTTGGCCCACCGGCTTGCTTTATGCCTTCCCTCCAGTTCCTTTCCTTCCCAGAGTGATTCAAAAGGCATCTCTCTTGGGGAGCAAAATGATCTTAATTGCTCCTTACTGACCCCGTCAAGTGTGGTTCCCCTATCTCCGGAAACATGCCCTGCAAGGTCCATGGTTTCTGGATCAGATACCAGACCTACTGGTTCATCAGTTGGGACTATTCCACCAGTCCCTACACACCTTAAAATTGACGGCTTGGCTCCTCCTCTTCCGACGATAGTCAGGAGTCATACATTGGATTCAGATGTTGTACACATATTATCTTCGGCCCATAAGTCTGCTACAAAGAAACTGTATTCTAGCAAATGGAAAAGATTTGCTATTTGGGCTCAACTCCGGGCCTGGACCCCATTTCTATTCCCGTGGCAGAAGTACTAAAATTTCTGACTTCTCTTTTTAATCAAGGCTCTTCAGTTTCTACCATCAAGGTACAACTGGCAGCAATTTCTAATTTTCACGAATCCATAGACCCACCTTTAATGAGCAACAGATTGTGCAAGACCTTCCTAAAAGGTGCTGCCCTATTGAGACCCCCGATTTCTCATCCTGCACCTCCATGGGATCTTGATATAGTGTTACGCGCCTTGACCTCTTTTCCCTTTGAACCGGCAGCTACATGTGATTTAAAGTTTCTATCATGGAAGACAGCTTTTCTGGTGGCGATTACTTCTGCCAGAAGAGTTTCAGAGCTTCAAGCTTTGTCAGTAAAACCCCGTACTTGGTTTTTCACAAGGACAGAGTATCCCTCAGACCAAATCCTTCCTTTGTCCCTAAGGTTTGTTCTACTTTCTGCTTACAACAATCGTTAGAGCTTCCAGTTTTTTTCCCAAAATACTCTAACAAGGCGGAGTTTATATTCCACACACTAGATGTACATAGACAGTTACGTTTTTATCTAGACAGGACCAAACAAACAAGGAAAACAGATCAGTTGTTTGTATCCTTTGCAGATAACAAATTGGGCAAAGCTGTCACAAAGGTCACTATTGCCAAATGAATCAGGGACTGTATTTCTCAAGCTTAGTTTTATTCTAACAAAGAGCTTTCCACCTCTGTCAAGGCTCATTCTACAAGAGCTATGGCTACTTCAATAGCATTTCATTCTAAGCTTGCTATTAGTGACATTTGTGCTGTGGCTACATCTTCCCTGCACACCTTCATTTCCCACTACAAATTAGATGTGGCATCTAGAGGACGAGCTTCATTTGGTTCCACAGTGCTCAGGAGTGTTTTCCAATGAGCCACCCAGGATTTAGGTGCTAGGGACGCTGTCCCATCAGTACAGAATGTAGGCGAGATAGGATCACATAACATCTTTTAGTTATGTACTCACCATAACTTCAGATGTTTGAGATCCATCTCGCCTACATTCCTAATAACCCACCCTCCTTCCCCCTTCCTTAAAGATCAGAGGATACCAGAAGGTCCGAATTCTGTTGTTTCATCTTGAAACATCTAACAATGTTATATAATCACGTTATGCATGTGTGCATGTATGCGGGCAAACAAGATCTGGGGGATTAGTGGTGGTGCATCCTGGGATAAAGATAGCTCAGCCAATAAGAGGCCTCGCTCTATAGCATAAGCGTGCCGAGTCGGAGCTGAGGGATCGGCTCTGAGCCCATCGGTACAGAATGTAGGCGAGATGGATCCCAAACATCTGAAGTTATGGTGAGTACATAACTAAAAGTTTCCGGATAAATTTCCCCCTCTGCCTCTGGAAGGGGAACCTTCCTGCTGAGAGGGGTAAGGCTTCTGAGATCTACGGAACCACATTTTCCCTCCTCTTTTAGCCTTGGGATAAGGCCGAAAGGGAGTGGAAAATCGTGCCCCTACGGCAGTCAGAGTTTTACCCTCCTGTTCACAGCGGGTTAGTGTGTCTTTTACCTTGGGTCCAAACAGGGAGGACCCATCAAAGGGGGCGTCGGCAAATGAAGACTTAAAGGCCTCCGCGAAATGACACAGGCGGAGCCAGGCTTGTCTCCGTAGAGCGATGCCTGTACCCGCTCTACTCACCCCTTCGGCCGATCTGAAATGAGCCTCATGGGACGAGTTCGAAATGGACGACATTGTAGCCAGCTGAGAGCCAACCGTCTGGGCCAGCTCCTCAGGCAGGTTACCCAAGAGGGTATCGGATAGCTCCTTAATCAGATCCCTCTGAAATCTGGTAAAGTGCCAGGTAGTTCAAGGACCTCAGTGTAAAGGCCGCTGAACTAAGGGTGTGCTTTCGTGCCGATCCATGCTCCTAGACTCCTTATTAGGAGGATGGACGGACATAGAAGCCTCTGCTACATCTTGCTGGGTAGCAGATGCCACCACCAAAGCATCTACAGCCACACCTTTAGTAAGGAACTCTCTATCACGGGCCGAGAAATTTGTTCGGACGAGCAGGCACCGGTTCCACAGAGTCTGGGTGTTCCCGCCCTTCGACAGATCAAATCCAAGAGCTCGTCGAAGGGTGGAGACACCCAGGAGGCGGAGGGCTGAGCCCCGAAGGCCTTCAGGAACACCGACTCATCAGCAGAGGGAGGTTTGGACTGCCAGCCGCCTCGCTGTTTTAGGGCTTCTAGGATGTCTGCAAAGGAGACATCATCCGAGGACGACTTAGGGGACCCCTCTGCATCATCGAGATCAGTGTCAGATGTCAAAGACTCATCAGGGGAGTCAACGTGCTTCCTCTTGCATGACCTTTTCCTGGGAGGGTTCTTCCGAAGAGGCTTCAGAAGGACCTCCAGGAGGGGGAGAAACCCCAGCAGGGTAACCTGAGGCCCGGGGGCTCCGCTGTCTAAAGACAGGGGGACTGCCAACGACCCAGTCTCCGTATGCAGGGAGGTAGCTGGGGAAACCGTGGAGGTAGCCAAGGAAGATTTGGCTAAAGCGCTCCTCATAGCCCTGAAGGCGGGACCACCAGAATCCTGGGAGGGTCCCACCTCCGTGTACGACAGTGGGCGGTACTCCCACCGCACCAAGAGGGAGACTTGGGACTGAGAGCATCAATCCCGAAGCCTCCCCCCCCAGGGCCGAAGGAAGAAGTCCGTGTACTGAACTCCGACCCAAGAGCCGGAGTTGGAGCAAGGGTCGGGCCCGACCCTAACACCTCCACAGGTTCCACCAACACTGGCTCCAATGGTGCTGAAGCTGTTGGAGGAGGAACCACAGTATGGGAGTGAACCATCGGCTCCGAAGCCAAATGGGCTGGAGCCGAAACTAGCTTTTGGAACACCGGAGACTGGAAGAGTCGAAGGAGCACCCTGTCGAAGTCCGAATCAGACATCTTGGATGACCTAGAGGATACCGATCGGGCCCGAACCGATTTCTCCATCGGCTCCGAAGGGCTGGGGGACCGGCTCCGAAAGGACTCAACAACTATCAGCTCCGAGGAAAGTTTCAAGGAAATTTCCCTCGGTGCCGATAAGGACTTCTCCGAGGGGAAGAGTCTGAGCGGTACCTGATCGGCTCCAATATCAGTGGAGCCGATGAGGGTGACCCCCTCGATGCCCCAGACCTCGGCTCCAAAACCAGAGGGGTCGAGGCTGGAGGCATCGAGGCAGACCGTTCAGACCTCGGCTCCGAAGTCCGTGGAGCCGATGGAGAAGTCTGCTTAGATTTTTTAGCGGTCGGTTCCAAATGACTGGTCGGAGCCGCCGCTTTTTTCTTTTTAGAAGGAGACGGAGAGGAAGATAAAGCCTCCTCGAAGGAAGGCTTGATTAATCCCTTGAGGATTAATTTGTTTTTCCTCTCCTGGAGGACTCTGGAAGAGAACAAGTGGCACACACTACACGACTCCTGTAAGTGCTTAGCACCTAAGCAACAGACGCACGAGGCGTGGTCATCCGTTATGGACATTTTAAAACCACACCTCGTGCATTTCTTAAACCCGGAGGGTTTGTGCTCTTTAGACATAACTACTTTAACCACAGAACTTTCTTAAGTGAAGAAACACTAATTTAGCCAAAGACAAAGTTGAATACAACAAATTCAAAATATATATATATATATATATATTTTTTTTTTTTACACTAAACAGATAAACAGACAAAAAAATAAAGAGAGTCAAGACCCTCTAACTTAAACGGGTGCTTGACCCAAGAAAGATGTACAACCAGCAAAGCAACAGGGGAAGGCCCCTCTAACTAAAACGGGAAACCTTCCCTGACTAAAAAAATCACGAATTTTTTAACGAAAAATTACCAAACACACTGATATGACAACAATAGCTGTTAAAACAGCTTTTGGGTTCAAAAGAAGGAAATTTGTGACAGGAAAAGCCTAAATAAATAGTACTTAGCCCAGCCAATGTTGGGACCACGTCTAACCTTGATAGCAGCAAACGAGATCTGGGGGATTAGTGGTGGTGCATCCTGGGATAAAGATAGCTCAGCCAATTAGAGGCCTCGCTCTATAGCATAAGCGTGCCGAGTCGGAGCCGAGGGATCGGCTCCGAACCCATCAGTTCAGAATGTAGGCGAGATAGGATCACATAACATCTTACTGTTAAGGAGTAGAACTTGGTTTACAATAGTGAGTATATACCAGGGGGACGTGGAATGGAACAGTAGAATTCTAAAAAATATATGATATGGAAGATGTGAATTCAATGTGTCTGCTTCAAAAGACTGAAAAACCAAAAGACTGAATTCCAAAAGACTGAAAATTCAAAATACTGAATGATGGAATTTTCCCCTTCTTCACTGTTGTGTGATCTTGGAGTTGGTATATATAGTTAGAACAGGGTGTCAGGGGTGCAGCCCCCCTCCCCAATGAGGGGTGCATTTTGAATTTTCAGTCTTTTGGGATTCATTCTTTTGGTTTGTCAATCATCTGAAGTAGACATGAATTCAGTAGTAGAACTCGGACATAATTTGCAAATTATTCCCCAAGCTACAATAAATGGGCTAGACTAGATATAAATTACATTTCACTGAAACATTTGAATTGCATTGAAAGCTCTGACACATTTCCAATATCTATTTCAGATCATACACTAACACAAGCTAAGATAAAATGCAGGGTAATGAAGTAAAAATGAAACACCACTTCCCCCACAAATGGGAATAAAAAATAATTTTGGGGTTATTAGGAAAGAAACAAATATCTTCAGGTGTTATATCTAGCGAGTTGGATAAAATGAAAATGGAATTTAAAACAGGGTAGAAATAAAACAGAATGAGATATTTAGGAAGTAATAGGAATTACTTAAAGGAGTTGAAAAAGTTAAAGTAATGCAGAATACCGGGAACCTCACAGAACCTGAAGAGGTGCAAATGCAGAGCAGTAAACAGAAAATAAGGGAGTATGACTTTTTTGACACAGGATCTGAATTGCCTAGACATAGTAAGTCTTTATTAAGTCTAATTCTGTTGGCAATGGAATTACTAAAAAATGGAAATCAAAGTTTAAATCAACTGTATTTGAAATATTGAACATTATAGAATAATATGAAAGATAAACAGAACTGGACAATGTATCTTTAGAAAAGGAAAAGAGCAAATTGTATAGAAATAAATGGAAATTTTAGGAACAACAGATGCATAATAATGTTCGGGAGGATGAGTGAGGTTTAAAGGAAGGCAAGAATTCAGCAAGTTGTATAATTTTGGACTGCTGATAATTATAAAGACAGACAAGATATTGGTGTGTAACGCACATAAATGGAAAAAAATGTTTTATCATGATTTGATCCTTTTTTTTTGTTAATGTGAGCTTCCCCATGTCTTAAGTGATAATTTAATAAAGGTGTTAAAAAAAGATTTCCCCTGAAACAGGATCATTTATACATGGACCAACAAAGATTCCTACAGCTGTTTAAAACAAAACTGAAGTGGAACAGAAATTCATGGAAAGCCTTGTTGCAGTTATTAGGGAAACTGAACTGACTGAATGGCTCAATAGTAGGATGACAGCAGTGAAACATGCATATAATGTATACAGATTACCAAGATCCAAGTAAAAGGATCAAGAGAGAGATTGCTATTCACTTTAAACTACTGAAGTCGTTGTTGTTGCAACATCTAATGCTAGATCAATCACTGTGCAAGGGTTCTGACAAATTAAACTAGCTTTGTACATTTAACAGACATATGGCCAGAGACATATTGTAAGACTGCCTCTTGGAATATCATCAGCTCAACCAGTGCTAAAAAGTGCAGTAAAAGAAAGAACTGAATGCTTGAAAGATGTAGTTAAATTAACATACTATCTGGTGTGAAAAGCCACTAAACAGGATGCTGACCATAGGCATATTAAGTGACAGCCTGGAAAAAAAAAAGCTTGAAGCTGAAAAGAAACAATGTCAGATTTGTTTTAATGCTGTTAAATACACTGGTCATTTCTGACATCAGAAGGCTGCAAACCAGACTGTGATAAATTTAGTGCCACAGTTGAGTATGACTTGACTTTGACAACTCATCTCTTATATGAGTCATTTGTATGTTGCCAAATCCCTTCTAGTTCATACCAAACTTGTCAGATATAATAGTACTACACAGGAAGTTATGGGGCATCAAGATGTTTGGCTTTGGTCACTTGATAAGAATAAAAGTTTTGAAGGACTAAAAAAACTTATAGCGGCCTTAATTCTGAATATTTTCTGGTGTCATACAAACCATGATACTTCAAGCGATTGCTAATAGTTGGGGGCCTGTTACATTATAATTGAAGGAAGGCAGACTAATAATATATGAACTAAGGGTTTTGACAAAAGCAAAGGAAAGATATGTGCAGATATAAAAAATGTGTCAGAAATTGCTTTTGGTTATTAGATCCAAAAGGGTAAAAAACAACCATACAGCTGGGATGAAGTTGGCATACCAGTACACAAAGAACAGAACCAGAATAAAAACTGGGTGACAACAAACACAGCTAAGTAAAGTAAACCAAAAAGCTTTTATTATAACTTAGTAAGCGCTTCCGCGTTGTCAAAGTTACTATATCTGCTGAGAAGTTTAAAGAGCCAAAAAGCTGCCAAAAATGCAATTGCTGTAAGACATGTTAAATGATGGACAACTAGACACTAGCTTTGATGTTCACGTGTGATGCGATGCTTTATAAAATTCACAAGTGTAAACAGATGGTTTTGATATACATTTGCAAAAATTGTCTGAGCAGAAGAAATGATTCAGAAATGTGAATCCTGTAGTACCTATCATAATCAGAATTAGTGTGAGAGAGCTACCCCATGAAATACCAAACATTCCATGGCTGAATGTATGCAGTCTTTACACAAAGTGAAAAACAAGCTGAGTGAATTGCCCAAAGAATGAAAAATCAAATGAAAGATCAGAGAATTCCAACAGCAAACTGTTCTGCCTTAATACAAGAATAAAGTCACCTTATCTAGAAAGGATTTCTTCCAGAATTACTGATCAACAAATATCCTAAAGCTAAGTTATGTTTGTTTTATTCTTTGCTAAAACTGAAAAGTCAAATACTGAAAAGGCAGGCTAAATGTCACTGACTTATTAAAAGAAAAGCAGTGTAATCAAAGAAATTGTATGACAAATCAGCATGGAATATTCTAGAATTAAAGGAAGGAGAAAGAGTAATGCTTATGGATTTTTATAGATAATGCTCAAAAAAGTCAAGCATAGCTACAATAGTCAAGAAACAGAATCTAGACCTTATTTCTAGAAAGTAACACAGACATGCATAGAAGTTTCATAGAAGAAGCAGTGTGCGTTTGTTTAAGTTACTAAATGGAAATGAGGAAGTCTAACAAGCAGAGATGTGTCCTCCTTAAATTCTACCTCTGTCTGATGTTACTCTTACATCTGGTTGTGAAGCATCATACTTCCATACAGAAAATAATCCTTCTGTTGCTATGGAAACTCTGCAGAGAAGGAAATACAGTCCAGAAACCTTTCAGTGATGCTGTTCTTGGTACTATTCTTACGCAATATATTGTTTTAGAGAACTTTCTTGAAAGTGAACAGACTGCACCTATATAATAACCAAGCTGTATGAATGACTGAGAAACTTAAACACTACAGCAACTCCAAATCTCTGAAGTAGCTTTTCCGACTTTACTATTGGTGTTTCTGAATTTTCAAAGGTACTGATCCTGTACCAACATATTGCACATTACACAGTAATTATCAGAAATGTACTCTAAAACGAATTAATGTTTTTTAACATATATATATATATATATATATATATATATATATAGGTTCACTACATAATCTCGAAATTTTGAAATATCGAATTTCAAAATCTCGAGACTATGTAGCCGAAATCCCTAAATACCGAAAGACCAGAAGCATGAAATTCAAAATCCCGATGTTCGGAGATACTGAAGTAGCGCTTCTGGTGTTGCGGTTTGTTGATGGATAGATGGAGCTCAAAGACGAACTAACCCCTCACCTAAACACACTGTTCAAACTCAGCCTCTCCACAGGCTATGTACCCATACAGTAGCGCACAGCAACGGTTATTCCGCTCCACAAAGGTGGAGCCACAACAGACCCTGGGAACTGTCGCCCTATAAGCCTGACTAGCTTGGTCTGCAAGGCTATGCAGTGCATCATCATGGAACTCATTAAAAGAGACATTGGGAACCTCCAAACACTTGACCCGACACAGTTCGGCTTTGTTAAGGGCAGATCATGCCTCCTAAACCTGGTGGACTTCTTTGAGACAGTTACCAAGGCTATAGACAAAGGAAAGGTGGTACACACAGCCTACCTAGACCTCGCAAAGGCCTTCGATACCATTCTACATTCTGGTATTATAGACAAGCTCACCAGCCTGAACATAAACCCCTATGTCACAAGATGGGTTGCCAACTGGCTCATGGACAGAACCCACATGGTGAGAGCTGTGGGAGCTAGGTCCGACTCTAAACGTTTACAAGTGGCATTCCCCAGGGCTCAGTCCTAGGACCCCTCCTGTTCCGCATATACTTTTCAGAGGTACAGGCAAGCACAGGAGGACTATAGCTGACCAAGTTTGCAGACGACTGCAAACTAGGGGCTATAACTGACACTCCGGCTGACACAGACATCCTCCAAAAGGGTCTCACTGAGACAGATACCTGGTGTCAAAATCATGGCCTCAAGCTAAATGCCAAAAAGTGCATAGTCATCCCCTTTGGAAAAAAACAAAGTACCCACAAACTACCACATAAGTGTTAGTCCACTAAATACGGAAGACGTAATAAGGGATCTGGGGACCCAAGTAGATAGTAATCTCTCCTTTGATAATCACATTGCCAAAGTGGTTAGAAAATCCTTCTATGTAGCCCACCTAATCACAAAAGGGTTCGCATCCAGATCAAAAGAGGTCATTGTGCTCCTCTACTCATCAGGCCCATCATAGAGTACAATGCCCCATTTGGGATGTACCATACAAGACACCCGTAACAGCTGGAAATACCACAGAAGTACCTCACCAAGAGGATCACTGGCCTCAAACAGATGCCCTATGCAGCTCAACTGAAGAAACTCCAGCTGTACTTGGTTGTATATTGCCTACTCAGAGGTGATCCCTGCCTGACATACAAGGCCATGTCCAACCCAGAATTGATGGACATGCTCCACCTAAAGAAAACCATATCCCCTCGAGCCACACACTCTAGAGATCTAAACCTCACACAACAATAAATAGGACGTGCTGGAGGGATAGATTCCTGTCCCAGAGACTTCCCATGCTTTGGAAAAAGATTCCAGTCTACATTAGGCAGAGCTCCTCACTAACCCTCTTCAAGAGAAACCTTGACGAGTGGATGGGAAACAGAAAGTTTACCCCAAGGATCACTTCAGTGACTCTGCTGGACAGAGGCACAGGGAACTAATCTAAGGGAGCAGCGAAAGCCAACACCTTTTAGCTAGGCTTATAAATGCCTTCGGGCAGATAGCCTAGTACCTACCTATGAACCTATAAGTTCAGGTAAGTATCTCTGTTTAAGTGGGCTGGTTAGGGGCTTTAGTGTGTGTCAGTGCATGTTGTGACTGTGATGTGTGTGTGTGTGTGTGTGTGTGTGAGGGACTGTAAAATGTGTGGATGTGAGTTTCCCTTGTGTATCTGTTTGTGCAATCTCGGAGTTAGTACATTTAAGTAGGGGGGTGTGGGGGGTGCAGGGGGGCTTTCCCCCCTGCTTATCTGTAGTGTAGGATGATATGTTTGATTGTGCGGGGAAGTTGTGTGCATATGTGTGCTGTATGTGTGTTGTACGTTCGGTATTTTGAATTTCGCGCTTCTGGTCTTTCGGTATTTAAGGGTTTCGGCTTGATAGTCTCGAGATTTTAAAATTCGATATTTCAAAGTTTCGAGATTATGTAGTGAACACACATATATATATATATATATATATATATGCATGTATACATACATATATGTGTATAATATATAGATATATACACATATATATATATATATATATACACACACACACACACACATATGTGTATCTGTGTACTGGCTAATATCTAAGTAAGTAAATGTTGACATCACTAATATTGACACAAAATAATTGAAAACTACACACTGCATGCTTGAAGACAAAAACCTAGAAGAATACAACTACAAAACAATGTTTCTTGCAGGGAGACTTGCCACCTGCATTCATGACAACAGTTGTATATTCCAAAAATACTGAAGAATGGGAGTACTCCCTAATTCAATTATAAGAATCTTGCTCAACTGTCAATCAGTTGTTTTGTTGAATAAACTGTCAACCAAACAGCTGACTACTATTCAGATATTTAACCTAACTGATGTTTGCAGTGACTAAACAGTAGATGTAGCTTTAAGAGGATGTTAGCAGTTAAGGGTATGTGCTACATGACCAATCATAATTCAATTGTTACAGTAAAGCTTCCAATGATGCACATACCTTTCACTTCTTAATTCTCCCATTACTGACATTTGTGTACTCAACTGTGCACACACACATGGTTGCAAGCAACAATGGTGAAAACTCAGATGAGCAAATGCCTTTTAGTGAAGTAAAAAAAGGAATGATCAGTGGTTTTGCTGGCAGTTTTTTGCATGAGATCACATTGCAGTAGGGTTAGGGAATTTGGCCTCACTCTGTTGTGCAATCTCAGAGTTTTAGTTTTCGATCATTTTACATTCAATCTAAAACGCTCACTCTTTTGAGCATACATCATGTGACAATCGTGTGTGTGTGTGTGTGTGTGTGTGTGGTTTACTATTACAGTGTGGAAATGACTTTGTCCAAATTGCATTACATTGAAGGTATGGTTTCAAAGTGCATGAAAAGCGAAAATAAACTTACTGAATCTGGAATTCCAATATGCGAATGGCAAATGCAGTTCAACGGTCACATATTTAAAACAGCGAATACTGGACACTCGGCATTAACATGGTTCGAAATTGGGGTGTAATATTGTTTTGATATTCGATATTGTACTTTGATAAGCTTAAATGGACAATGTCATTTTCACATTGTAATTCTAAACCTATATATGTAGACACACACACAGATGTATATGCGCATGCACACGGTATCTCAGTTTGAAAAGTTATTATTCAATACAAATGGAGCATGTTGCATTAGCAAAACTGACCTTAACTCAGGCCTCTAACTTTTTTCCTGAGGCATATGGTAATCAAGGTAATCAATTTACTCTTGTTTGTAATACAATGGGTTTGATTATTGGTGGGAGGGTCAGTGGTTTGGGAAACAAACAGCGTACAGCCAAGTCTTTTAGCAAATCATCTTAAAACTCCACAGCATTTATTTGCACTCTAAACCTATGCCCTTATCATTCTAGTCTTGTCTGTTTTTCTGACAGTCTAAACCATCTGCAACAAATTACTCAAGAAACATTCAGCTGTACTGAAAGCTGGTTCTATAACAGCCAACTTCTCCTTGACCATAAAAAGCTAATATACTCATATTCCTCCCATCACACAACCATCTAAAACATTTAAAAATCACTTTGTTAAACAATACTGAGACTGAAGTAGCCACCCACACAAAACAACTAGTAATGATACAGGATGCTAACAAAATTTGATCTTCACATTCAAAATATTTAAAACAGCACACCAAAAATAGGAATGCTATGTAGAAGTAGAACATTTTTAAACTCCATTAAAATAAATCTAGCTCCCACCTATCTCCTACCTTCTCTTCTACATGGTGCTCCCATCCTAACAAATTTTCAGGCACCTGTACATACTAAGCTAGGACAGCGTCATAATCAGGCTGTAAGACTTGCAGATAATAAACTTTACCAAACTCACCCCTGCATTGTACTAAAATCACTAAACTGTCATATACTCAGCTAGTAGTAACTCATAAAATACATAAACCTTCTATCTGTCCAGCCATTAGTATCATTCTCCATAACTACCTCCCTAACTAACCCATACAATCCAATGGCAAAAAGTACAGTTGTATAAGTAAACTTACCATAACAGTAGATAATGTAATGATCACTTCTACAGTGGTCTTAGTTATATGGGTTACACCTGCCAGCCAGCTTCCGAAGCTTCAGGGCACCTTCCATGCTCCCAAACTGTCAGGAAGCTAGAGCTGAACTGACTAAAACACGTTTGGGTACCAAGCCCTTCAGAGCTTGCCTGCAAAAAGAGAGGGGGGATCTGAGCCATGAAAGGACAATGCAAGAAACAAAAATAAACGACGACACTCTGGCATAAACAACACACCAAAAACAAATGTGATGGAGGAAGAGAACAGCTAGTGCAGTACTGACCGCCTGAACACCCGCTGTTACGGTAAGTAGTACCTACACAACTGTACTGTATCCATCATAATGATCATAGTTCATAGTTCATAGTTTATTACTAAGCTAACTTGCCCTTGGGAGCCATTTCAAGCTTAGCCAATTATCCCTTGTGAGACTCAAACCCTGCACCTTGTGTTTGTAAGGCAAACACCTTAGCCATTAAGCCACCCACCCTCCACTGCTTTAGTTCTGTTAAGATAGTACCAGAGTTGTCTGTGGACATCCAAAGTATGGAGTTATCCTTCCTACCTCATTTTGGGTTCAGAAAAGAACACATTGAGATGGATGGACAATTTGTTTAAAGTAAACTCGGATTCTACTCAAAGAAACCCTGTCTCTGTGGAACATGAGACAGAGTTGACTCGCACTAAGTGCTTGCAACTCAGACACCCTTCTTGCAGGGGTAAGAGCAATCAGTACAACTTGTTTCCATCTTAAGAACCTCATCATGTCAGCCATGTTAGCTGGTTCAAATGTTTTGACATGAGAATGCATTGAAAGAGGAAGATCTATGGGCGGACATGCCGAAATTGTCAATACATGAACCTTGACAGACTAGTAAGAAAAGCCATAAGAAGGTAACTCACATATTGAAAAAACAGAGAATAGCTAGCCTTGAATGGGTGCTGGTTATGTTGCTGGCACCAATTAGAAATCCTTTCCATTTACTAATACATGTTATTCTAGAAGCACACTTTTTTGCCTGCTGTACGTCCTCAGTAAACTGGAGCCTAAAAGGAATTAAAACCCTATCATCCAAACAGTCAAATGAAGTTGTTTGATGTTAGGCTGTATCAAACACTCCCATTCTTGTGTGACTAGATTCACTCTGTCACGAAGCTTGTGGTAATTACTCCTCTCCATTTCCAAAGGAAGGGAGAATCACAGCTGCATGGACCACAAGGGAGTCACCACAATAACCTTAGAAGATTTTTTCTGAATCCTCACAAATACCCTGGATACTAGTGGAAAGGAAGGAAAAGCATGCAGGAACAGTCCAGTCCAATCAAAAGAATACAAAAAACATGTACTATGTAATCTGTTATATACTCCTTTTTCGCATAAATTCTTGTTAAAAATGTTTTCATTTTTGATTATTGTTGTTTATTATTTCACTACTGTCAATTTGGTTCTATGGAGTTTTTCTTCCCGGGCCTCCACTGAAAATGTACCACTGGTCCAGTCAGATATTCCTGGTAAACAAATGTAAAATAAATAAATACAAATCTGTTTTCTATGCTCTCTTGCATGGAGTCATGAACAAAATCTTGTCAAGGGATTGTTCAGAGAGAAGGCAAAGTCATCCACTTGAGGAACTCCCCACAGATCATCAAATCTTGCAAGACCCCCTGATATACTTTCCATTCATGATTGTCTGCCCATGTCCTGCTCAGTTTATCTGCCATACAACTTTGCATTGACAGAATGTAGGATGCTTGCAGAGTGAGATTGTGCTGTGAAGCTATATCCCAAGCTAACCCAACTAGTCTGCAGAGGGGGTATGACCAGGTTCCAACTTGCTTGTTGATGTACCACATGACTATGGTATGGTCTATAACAACATGAAGAGGTCCCGGAGAACAAAGATGGTTCAGAGAATTGAATGTCTTGATCAGGGATCTCTCTTAAATTTATGTGCTTACATCTGTCCTTGGTGTGTTACATACCTTGCACTTTTATCCTGCCTGAGACTACTCCCCAAGGAAAGTTTGAGGTTTCTATGGTGACTGACTGCTTTGGAGTAGGAAGGGAGAAGGGGACACCTGGACTTAAGAATGTCTCTTGTCTCCACAAAATGATTTTTCCTCAGACAAACCTCAGTACTGGGATTTGAAAAGACAAGAGGTACTAGTGCTAGGACCAAACAGATTTCACATACTACTGTATCCTTCTCAAGTGGTGTGTTATCAGGGGTATCATGGGAATCACAGAAACCATAAGAACCAAAATTCTGAAATATTACCAAGCAGTGACTGAACTGAGTGGAAAATCCCAGAAATAGATCTAGATAAAGATACATTTTTTCCTGTGGAAGAGAATCTCTTTGAACTATAGTGACTAGTTGACATCCCAGAAACACAATCCCATGTGAAGGAGTCAATAAAGATTTCTGAATGCACTCTTGGAATTCCAAATTGTGTAAGAGATCTCTCACCCAAGAAAGAGATTCCAGATATGTTGAAAAAGACTGCAAAGATAAGCAACTCATCTAAATATGAAAAATGTGGATACCATGTAGCCTGCAATGAGCTATAACTGGAGCTAGATACTTTGTGAACACTCTTGATCCAGTGGATAGTTCAAAGGGTAAGGCAGAGAAAACAGTTTGATCTAGACACACAAAACCTTAAGAAACTCCTGAGGTCTGGATGAATAGGAATGTGATGATAAATATCTTTTAAATCTCGTGTTACCAGGAAATTTGTATGATGAAGAAGAGGTAACAGGTTGTTAAGTGACATCATTTTGAATTTGGGCACTTTCACAAACAAGCTTAAAAAAGATAGATAGATCCAGAACTGGTCTCCAAGCATTTTCTTTCTTTGTCACTAAAACATATTAGAATAAAAAACCCTTTCCCACCTGGGAAGGAGGAACTGGTTCTATTATTCATTCTGTCAGCATGTGATGAAGAGTCTCTGGTCTGGAGGATGAGGAATTACCTTCCTGGAAAGGAGGATTTTGTTCCCATTGTCATCTGTAACTTTAAAGAATAATCTTCAAAACCCATTTGTCAGAAAATATCTACTTTCTGGAAGAACAAAAAAAAGGGTCAGCCAGGGTGGGAAGGGGGCAGGAACATAATCTCTTAAACAGTCATTCAGACTCAGTGGACTCTCCTTGATTTCGAACCCTCTTGCCATTTCTTCTACATTTCTTTACCTGTATCTTATTGAGACTGGATTATGTTTAACAAAATTGGATGAGAACTTAGAGAATACCTTGGAAAATTTGGAAAAAAATAGTTCTTGGTACTATTCTTAAGTAATATACTGTTTTAGAGAACTTTCTTGAAAGTGAACATATTGCACCTATATAATAACCAAGCTGTATGATTGATTGAGAAACAAACACTATAGCAACTCCAAATGTCTGAAGTAGCTTTTCCGACTTTACTACTGGTGTTTCTGAATTTTCAAAGATACAGATCCTGTACTACCATATTTCAGATTATACAGCAATTATTAGAAGTGTACTGTAAAATGAATCAATGTATTTAAACCTAGATGCTATATAATCACTCATTACAGTTCTTTTTTAAAATAAACATGAATGGCATCTCTCTCTTATAGAAAGAAGAAAATATGTTGGAAAAGAAGGGCTGACAAATCCTAGAGATTCACTATATCAGCTTTCATCATACTTTTCATCATCTCTACAGCAGACAGGGCCATATGGTGGCATAGGGTGCTGACTTGTTAGAAAGTACAGCTGTGTGTACACTTACCATAAATGTAGATGTTCGAGTGTGTACACTTACCATAAATGTAGATGTTCGAGTGTGTACACTTACCATAAATGTAGATGTTCGAGTGGATTCACTGTTGCAGTCATCACATTTGGGTTATCTGCTTGCAGTAGCCGTCAGTCGGACTTGATTATCAAAGTCTTGGGTCCTGCGTCGGTTGCTGTTTCATCTTCCGTGACGTCAGGTAGTCAGGGGTATAAAGCATGCAGCTGACACCATTACATCAGTTTTTCTTGCCCCAGATGTCAGGTGCCCCCCTAATGGGAAGCAATTATATATATATATATATATATATATATATATATATATATATATATATATATATACACAAGGTTACACCTCTAATAAAAAAGCAAATACATCAAAAAGCTTTTAAGCATAGTAAAGGAGAGTAAAGGTATAGCCAAAAGAAGTCAGGGGGCTGGAGGGAGGGTAACCAGGACTGCAACAGTGAATACACTCAAACATCTACACTTATGGTTAAGTCTACACAACTGTACTATGTTCTTCGTGTTTCACTGTTGCAGTCATCACATTTGGGTAGATTCCCAAAGCTAAGGATGGGAGGAGGCATTTAGATAGCATTAGAACCAGCTATAAGGCCCTGCAAGACTGCAGTGGCAAAGCCAGCTCTGGATTTAGAGAACATTGGTAAATTTGGTAATGCTTGGTGAAAATATGTACAGAACTCCAGGTAGCAGCTTCTAGGATGTCCTTGGTAGGTACACCTCTAGATGCAAGCCCTGGTTGAATGGGGTCTAATCCCCTGTGGGATAGGTTTTCCATGGTGCTTTTAGCAGAAATGAATGCAATGGCATATCCATTTAGAAATGGTTTGCTTTGAAATGGCCTTCCCCTCTGCCCCTGCAGCAAATGCCACCAGCAGTTGTTCAGATTTCCTTTGAGGTTTAGTCCTGTCCAAGTAAAATCTAAGTTGTCTGTGCACATCTAAGGAGTGCAGGATCCTTTCCCCTTTGTTCTGTGGATTAGAAAAGAAGGTTGGCAAATGAATGGACTGATTAAGAGCCACACTGGATACCACCTTGGGCATGAAGGAGGGATTGGTCCTGAGGGACACCCTGTCCACATGAAAGGTGATGAAAGGCTCCACTGCCATAAGGGCCTATAGTTCAGATACCCTTCTTGCTGAAGTAATTGCTAAAAGGAAGGCTGTTTTCCAAGAAAGAAATGTTAACTCTGCACTTGCAGCTGGCTCAAAAGGAGGAAGAGTGAGTTTTTCCAATACAAAGTTAAGGTCCCAGGCTGGAACTGGGGCTCTCCTGGGTGGTCTTAAGTTTTTGGCCCCTCTGAGGAACTGCTTGAGCAGTGGATGAGAGAAGAGGGGTGGTTCTGTGTTGTAATGAGCTGAAATGGCTGAGGCGTGAATTTTGATGGAGGAAAAAGAAAGGCCCTTGCGAAGCATCTCAGTTAAGTATTGAAGAATCTGAGGTAAATTGGGCGCTGCTGTGCCCATCCCTTGAGTTTGGTTCCAGGCACAGAATCTTTTCCATTTTTCAGCATAAGATTTTCTTGTACTAGGTCTTCTTGCCTCGAAAATGACATCCAACACTTGTTTACTGAGGGATGGTAATGGAGAGATTAGGAAATTAGCCAGGCTGCCAGGGTCAGGGTTTGAAGCTGAGGGTGCAGAATCTGGCTCTCCTGCTGTGACAGTAGGGTAGGGGTCTGAGGCAGGTGCCATGGAGCCAGCAGTGACAAACTGCACAAGAGGGGGTACCCAGTGTTGGCATGGCTAGTCTGGTGCAATCAGTATCATCCTTGGTTTGTCCTGTTTGATCTTTAATAGTACTTTGGAGAGGAGAGAGGCATAAACGGATAGATTTTTCAGCAGAAGGACAGAGCATCCACTTTCCAAGCTTGTTTTTGGGGAGTCCTTGTGCAGAATTTGTCCAACTGGTAGCTCTGGGGGGAGGCAAACAAGTCTATATCTGGGCTCCCCCATTTGTTTATCAACAGGTTGAACATCTTTGGTTCCAGTTTCCACTCGTGTGGGTCCATGAGATTTCTGCTTAGTTTGTCTGCCAGTGCATTTAGTTTTCCTGGCAGGAATTGAGCCTGTAGATGCACTTGGTAGGTCAAGGCTGTGTTCCACAGGGCCATGGCTAGTTGGCAGAGAGGGTAAGAATGGGTACTCCCCTGCTTGTTTATGTACCACATAACAGTGGTGTTGTCCGTCCTTACCATTAATTGTCCTGGAAGAATGTGGCCCTTGAAGGCTGTCAGAGCATTCTGTACAGCTAACATTTCTTTTTGATTGATATCCAGGTACATTTGACTTGGGTTCCATTTGCCCTGAATGCACTTCCCTGCCAGGTGAGCCCCCCATGCACAGTCTGATGTGTCTGTTGTTAGGGTTTGGGTGGCAGGGGGTAGAGTGAATGGTAGTCCCTTGTTTAGGTGGCAGGCCTCTGCCCACCAAAGGAACTCTAACTGTAGGCAAGGTATGATAGTGATCATTGCTTTTAGATCCTGAGAATGTTGACACCATAGGCTTTTTAGATACCATTGTAGTTTCCTCATATGCAGTCTTGCATATGGAATTAGTAGAATGCAGGAGGCCATGAACCCCAAGGCTTGCAGTATTTGCCTTGCAGATAGCAAGGTTTTTGTGGCCATTAGTTTGAAGTAAGTTGTCAAATGAATTTGTTTCTCTGGCGTGAGGAAAACCATCTGGGAAGTTGTGTTCAAGCTTGCTCCCAGGAATATAATTTGTTGACAGGGTACCAGATGTGATTTATTTTCGTTTATAGTGTACCCCAGACAAGTTAGCACCTTTTGTACAAATGCCAGATGATTCAAAAGTATGTCCTGGCTTTCTGCCTGAATTAGACAATCATCCAGGTATGGATATATTTGAATATTTCTTTGCCTGCAAAATGCAATGACTGGAGCTAGGCACTTTGTGAATACTCTGGGTGCAGTAGATAAGCCAAAGGGCAGTGCAGAGAACTGATAGTGCATGTAGCCTGCTTTGGAGCGTAGGTATCTCCTGCAAGATTCCCTGATTGGGATGTGCAGGTAGGCTTCCTTTAAATCCAGTGTTGCCAACCAGGCATCTTTGCCTAGCATAGGAAGTAACTGGTGAAGAGTTAGCATCTTGAATTTTGGAATCACCAAAAAGGTGTTTAATATGAAAAGGTCCAGGATATGACATCAAGAGTTGTTTTTATGGGTACCAGGAAAAGTCTTGAGTAGAAACCTTGTCCCTTTTCCTCTTCTGGTACAGTTTGAATAGCCTTTATACTTAAGAGAGAGAGTACTTGCTTTTGAGCCTCTGCCCACTGATTTGGAGGTAGATCTGGCCAACCATTTGGGGTTGGTAACGTGTGGAAGTGAAATCTGTATCCTTGGGAAACTATATTTAACACCCATTTGTCCTGGGTAATGAGTTCCCAGTTTTTTGCCTGCAGAGCAATCTTTCTCCCTAAAGGAGCAGTCAGTGGAGAAGTGCTTGGAAGTTTTAAAGTTAAGTCATTGAGAAAGTTTACCATAGGGGGAGTCTTACTACTCCCTGATTTGGAAGTGGGAGCCCCCCACTGTTTAGTCCTGTGCGTACCCTGGGACTGAAGCCTGGGTGTTCTGCTGATTCTGGGTTTGGACTGAGAAGGCCTGGAAGAGGCAGGAAAAGACCAATGCCTACAAAATCTTGGAGGTTGTACTTGTAGGAAATCTTTAAAAGTTTGCATAGATTTAGCTTTTTCCTCCATCTTTTTAAGAACTTCTTCTACTTTGTTGCCAAACAGGCAGTCCTGACTTAAGGGAGCATCCATTAATTTAGCTTTAACATGATCTGGCAAAGATTGCTCCTTAAGCCAAGCATGCCTTCTAAGTACAGACCCAGTGACAGCAGCCCTGCAAGATGCCTCTAGTGAATCAAAACCACATTGCAAAGTATGCTTTCCAACCTGTTCAGCAGGATACATTAAATCCTGTAAATCCTTATTTTCAGCACAATCAGGAATCAACACCATTTTCTGTTTAAGCAATCCAATGATATGCTGCTGATACTTTAACATATGAAACTGACAGTTTAAGGCCCTAATGGCCAAAGTTGCAGAAGTGCATACCTTCTTACCCCATCTATCCAGCGCCCTGGAGTCTCTATCAGAGGGGGAAGGATTTTTGGCAGTAGTAGCCTTGATGCCCTTGGGTCCCTATGAAATGGTCTCAGGATCCGCAGTAGGATTTTTAAAAAGGAACTTGTGAGAGTCAGGAACCCTGTAATATCTATCAGGTTGTCTGGGAGCAGGAGGTAGAGAGTCAGGGGCCAAGCTAGATTCAGAAAAGTCATCATCAACAATGTCTTGTACAGGAGGGATAGCTAAAGGCCTGTGCTGGGGGCAGAGTAAGAAATCCCTAAGCCTGTTTTTAGAATCAGAGTAATCCTGGCTTTCCCAGCGAAAGTGCTCCCTAAAAGTATGCAGGGTTTCAACAAAAGAGAAATCCTCTGGGGGGGGGGGGGGGGGGGCAGAGGGAATAGAGTCCTCTGCATCAGAATCCTCATAAGTAGATAAGGGTAAATCCTGGTCATCAGAGGAAACAGAAATTTCAGAATCCTGGTCAGAAGTATCATAAGCAAATTCAGTCCTAGGTCTTTTAGAGGGGGAAGGTTGGCTTCCCCTACTTAAAGTAATAAGGTCTTCAGCCATTCTTATCTGTTTTTTTATGCATAGAGGCCTGACCATGCAGTCTGGGCATCAGTTTTCTAGGCATAGTTCGGGTTTTAGGCCTTGAAGAAGAAGATGGCGTTGGTTTAATATGCAATTCGATAGGCCTGAATACACCCTCAGAAGCCGGTGCCTGCAAAGCGGCTCTGGACCCATCCAAGGTACAGACATCCACAGGTTCCACAGCTGAAGCATCTCGTGGCATACTGGACTCCGAATGGGTTTCAGTAGAGGCCTGCGAATCTGAAGTAGCGGGTATCAGGGGCTGTGAAAATGCCTCACTGAGTACCGGCAAACTGGTGACTGGCTTAGGAGAAGCATTGTCGGCAGCTTTGGACCGAGGCAGCCTGTCTCTGCCTTTACCTTTGTGTTTTTTCGGAATGTCAGTAGTCGGATGGCTTACCTAAGACATATCTGGATAATTGAACCAATTACCAAAATATTTAGAAGCGTAAATATACAGACGACAAATAGTTCATTGCTTAAATAAGGCACAAAACAGACAGCGAGGTACGTCGTGGTCAGGGCCTAGGCAAGGAATACAGTACGAATGAAAATCTTTGTGAGGTATTTGCTTTCCACAAGAAATACAATTATTGACTTTTACTGACATCGGTTTAGAGCAAGAAAAAGTCTCCCCAACTGGGTAATTAGCTTTAGTTGAAGACTTCGGTTCTGAAACTCGAAAACGAAAATTTCAGGAGTCGGCCGACCGGCACTTGCAAACTCCTCCTGCTTCAGGAACTGCACGGCAAGAAAGACTGATGTAATGGTGTTGGCTGCATGCTTTATACCCCTGACTACCTGAAGATGAGACAGCAACCGACGCAGGAACCAAGACTTTGATAATCAGGCCGACTGAGGGCTACTGCAAGCAGATAACCCAAATGTGATGACTGCTACACTGAAACACGAAGAACATCATGAGCTAAATTCTTGGCTAGGCTTGTAAAAGCCTCAGGGCCAATAGCCTAGTAACTTCCTATGATAACATGATCCTACTATTTAAAGATGAATACAACAAAAACATAACTATGTACAGATGTCCACAACAAAGTCAAACATAGAAAACTAAATCATTAACATTTATCAAGTAAATCACTTAATTTTGACCAAAACCTAAACTCGTGAGTAATATTACAGAAAAAAATCAAGCTCATAGTATTTTCTGAGGGGTTGAGAAACCTCAGTTTTCTCCCAGTGAAAACAGTGGTGCATTCCAGAATAGTCTCACAGAATGAGCATCTTCCCCCCACACCACACAGGGAGAGTCAGAAACTGAGCTCTCCACTAAGTCTGAAATCTGAGGAGGAAACCATGTATCTGTCCCTTCATCCTCGTGTCCGGATTCAGAATACGGAGTCTCTTCAGGAAATGAGTTATCCCTCTTTCTTTTACCAGAAAGTTCTTTACAAGAAGGACGAATAGCCTGAATTAAAACCTGAGTTAGACACAGTTAACTACTCTGGTCTAAGGAAATTTGAGGCGGAGTAGATACACGTTTAGTTTTCTGTTACTTTTTTACAGGAAAAATGGGAACAAAAGTGTTATTAAGGGCAGCATCCCCAGAGATGGGCACAACATTCTAGCACAACAGGGGAAGCCTTCCCAGTTCCCACTCCCAGGACTGACAAGAGTAGCTCTCGCTTGCCACTCATGGGATTCTAACAGTCGCACATGACATGGCTAGCTTCCAGCCCATAGTGGCTGTAGGTGCTACACCAGAGGGATCTCGGGTAAAAGGTGAGTGGCCTTAGGTGCATAGGCATAGAACAAATAGAACACATTTAGGAAATTATGCATCTATTGTCTGCAAAGACCATTCAGCCTCTATGAAACAAGACAATATCCCTGACAACTTTGGATTTCTAGATGTAAGTATTCAGCAATCTGAGTATCTGGTTTGTTTAGAAGGAAATAAAAAAGAAAGAATGGAAGAAGTTCACAACAAATAACAAAGAAGAAAAAGAAACTGATTAATGACTGTAAAGGAAAGAGCATAGGAAGTAAAAAGGACACTGCTTTGTTATGTAACACACAGGTACAGGGAATGATGATATATTTCTATCTGAAAACCTTCAGTCTACTGAAAAAGGCATAATTTTTCCACAGAGAAGGTACAAAAAAGAGGCAAGGGGGAGGTGAAAAGGAAGAAATCAAAATTGAAGGTGGAAGGATTGAAGAACATTACTGTAAGAAAAAAGAAGAGCAAGACAAATGTTGTCTACATGGCTCAAGCTGCGGATTTACAATACCAACTGGATGAGAATTTAATACACAATGAAAGCAGTGTGATTAATAAGACTAATGGCGATGAAGATCTATCCTTCATATTAACTGACAGAGCAAATATTACTGTATTAGAAGCTGAAGATTCTTCAGAACTGGCCAGCAAATATACAAACTGGGAAAAAATAATAAATAAAAAAGTCAAGTAAAGCAGTTGGTGGCATTATAACGGGATCCATTATGTGTAGCCTAAGATGAGATGGTAGATAAGACTTTCTGCTTTGCCAGGGCTGGCTTGCAACGTTCCTACCAGGACTTCCTCACATTAAGCAAAGCCTATGCTGCCCCCATAGTGCCTTCTTTTTAGGTAGAATCTTCCTACTGGACATCCCCGTAAAGCAAACTCAAACCAAAATTCAGACATCGTGGTGGCAACTACTCAATGTAAGCAGTTTAAATAGAAAATGGCAGAGCTTGAGGCCTTCCAGCATCTTGATCACATTCATATCTGTGTAGTTAGTGATGCATGGTTTCAGTGCAATGACAGCACTCCCTCTATATCACAGGGATTAGCATCTATCATGCCCTCCAGGTTCGTGTGTAACTGCAGGAAAGTCTGCATTTATCACAAACACCATCACCTCATGTCAAATTACTAGAGATCATGGAAATTATGATCATACCACTGAGGGGTTAAATATTAAGCCAAATACCTTCTTGCTAGAGGACTTCAATTACACAAGCATTGACTGACACACTTACACCTCTAAAATGGATATGCTCAGTGTTTCCCAGACTTTAATACCAATGCACTATAGAAATTTGTAGAGACTCTAATATGCTTAACCTTGTACTTACTAAACTAACCCCCTGCCTGTACCCTAGCTAGGATCCCCTCACCCCTTGTTAAAGCTGACACAAACAAGCCATCTTTGCTGTCAGGCTTAGTGTCACTACCCCACCACAAAATGAGATCATCTTTAGGGACATCAAGGCAAGTATGCTTCAGCTTGTAGAAGACCTACAGAAAATCCCAACAACCCCCCCCCCCCCCTGTAAATAGACCAAAGTGAGAGAGCTGCTGCTTTCATTTCCAATTTATTAGCAGTTGCATAGAAAAGTCCATACATGTCCACAATAAATATAATTGTAAATTGAGGAATAAATCTCTCTGGTGGAACTGCCATATCAATAAACTGTATAAAAAAAGAAAGAAAGAACAATGCAAAGTTGTTAAGAATTTCATATCCACCGGCCTCATGACCACAATGAAACATGCCAGCAAGGAATATAAGACAACTATTAAAAATGTAAAGCTGAGTACACATTTAAGATCACTAACAGTTATCAAAGGAAACTGAATATTTTTCTTTACTTTTTCATGAAGTTGAGGAATAGTGACTATTAATGCACCAAGCTCATCCATAATGATGCCACACATTCCATTCCCAAGGACAGAGCCAATACATTAACAGATACATTTAGTGCTAACATCATTTCAGTACCAACACTACTGCTACCATGTCCACAATAAATATAACTGTAAACTGAGGAATAGCTTCACCTGAAATCACTTTGGAACAAGTCTTATAATCCATGTCAAAAGCTAAATATGATATTCCTATGGGACCTGAATATATACCAGGCTGCATTCTCATCAGTGCCTCATCATTAAGCCTCCTCAAACTGTTCAACCTCAGCCTAATCTGATGCCTAAAAAACAGCCACAGCGACTCTCCTACAGGGCTGCCCCCCTACAGATCCAGGTGATTACAGGCCTACAAGCCCACCTGCCATGTATGCAAAACCAACCATAGATCATATCATAGCAGAACTCATTTATTCAGACATAGGCAAGTTAAGTGATTCCTGAAGAGCAGGTTCTATCCCCTGAA
Source organism: Protopterus annectens (assembly GCF_019279795.1). Lineage (NCBI taxonomy): Eukaryota > Metazoa > Chordata > Ceratodontiformes > Protopteridae > Protopterus > Protopterus annectens. The sequence continues at coordinate 762,462,935 of NC_056734.1, read as the reverse complement.
CCTAGTCAACTTATTTGAAAAGGTTACAGAGGCTATGGTCAGTGGGCATTCTATGTACACCATTTATCATGAGCTGCCTTCAAGGAAGATAAAGCACAAGGAGCAGATGGGCTCCTAGCTACAGTCCTCATAAATCTGGCCATTGTGTCGACATACCTCCTGATGAAGACTTTCAAAAGTTCACTGGCTAGTTAATAAGTGCCAGAGGATTGGAAAACAGCAACTGCAGCACCCTTGAAGAAGCAAGCAACAAAAAAATCCGAAGTTCTACAAGCCTGCTAGCTTAACAACAGTGACAGGAAAAAGTCACGAGGAGAAAGCTGACAGCATTTCTAGAGGACAACAATGTCCATGACTGTATATAATATGGGTCCATGTCCACAGGGAGCTGTCATTCAGACCTGACTCATTATTATTCTGACGGAGTTACAGGTGAATCTAACCACAGAGTAACAGTACACAACCTACTGGGACTTCAGACAAGCTTTTGCCTCGGCACCAAACCTACCAGGACTTCAGACAAGCTTCCACCTCATCACCACACAGATGGCGGACAGGAAAACTGCAGGGGCTGGGGATCAGGACCACAAATGAAGAAATGGATAACTGCACAGCTGAATGGAAGGGCCACAGATGGTTGTAGGGCCAATGTCAGGAGACAAGAAAGTGACAAGCAGATTGCAATGATCTGTTCTGGGATAAGTACTCTTCATTTTGTCAGTTTCAGACATATCCGAAGGAAGAAAGAACTGGAAGAGGCAAAAAGAGATGTCTAATGTTGCTATATAGAACAGCCAGAGTGTTCTAGGGAATTAGTAGCTGATGATACAAAGACAGGTGCAGCAATGGAACATGGGAAAGACGTAGTGAAGGACTTGAAAAAGCTTAACAAATGGACAGAAAAGTGGCAGTTGAGACTCACTGCACACTAATGGCCAGTAGTGTAGATAGGGCAGTGTGAAAGGGGAACTACCCTGGGTGCAAACTGTTAGGGGGCATGATCAGCAATCCCATCCCAATTGCTCTTTGGTGCACATCAGCTTTTAAGAACCTGTACTGTAACTGTGGACAGACTTGACTGCTGTTGCTTGCTATGCATAGTCTAAGCTGTAGCAACTGTGCGGAACATGTTTAACAAACAGTTTGCTACAGTTAAAAAGAAAAAAAAATTTTTTTTTTAATTATTATTACCTAAAACCTAAGCGCTGTAGCACTCCGTCTGTGCTATAAACTGTAGTACCTACTTGCTACATTTGTAGCAAGCGGTTTGCTACAGTTTAAAAGAAAAAACAGATTTTTTTTTTTAAACTAAAATCTGAGGAAGGAGGTTCAGGGGCAGGTTGCAGAAGCAGGACCTGATTGGCTCTAACATTTATGGAGCCCCTGGTATCAAATCTCAGACCATTTTTTTAATTGCTCCTCAGCTGAGATGGGGAGGCGGTGGGATGCATAAAAATGACCTGATTGACTCTTAATTTCTGGAGTCCCCGGTACCTGATCTCAGACCATTTCTTTTAATTCCTCCTCAGCTGAGTAGGGGAGGGGGTGAGACACAAACAGGACCTGGTTGGGTGCTTGGCTCCTTTATTTCAGAAGCACCAACCACAAGAGTGTGGACCTCTTTTTTTTTGCCCCTGAACAATGTTGAGAGGCACTGTATTGAGGGATGTTGCTGTGTACCACATGACCCAGCTGTGCCTCTGCTAATGGCAGCACAGCAGGAAAGGAATCATGGGGTAGACTGGACCACTGGGAGAAAATCAATAAAACAGGGGCAACAGCAAAAAGAAAGCAGAGGTGCATCTTCAGGAGGGATACATTCCAGAAGTAATGCTTCCACTCTACAGACCGAACCATAAGTACTGCATATGGTTCTGGAGGCCATGTAAGAAAAAGCATATTAGGCTTCTGAGATATCCAAAGGAAAGCTAACAGAGAGATCTGCAGGACAGAGGTGAAGGAAAAATAACAGGCGGCTACAGGAACTACACCTCCTCTCACTTAAGTGCAGAAAAAAAAGCAAGGGTGTGACAATGGTACTCAAGGCCACATCAGTGGGTTATGAAGAGGTCACTCTGAACAGGAAGGACAAAGGAGAAAGGAGGGGTGACTGTAGCAGATTGTTAGATTCTAACTACTACTTGAACCTCCAACAGCAATTTTTCAAACAGAGAGTTGAAGTCCCATGGAAAATACAGTTGTGTAAGCTCTGCTTACCCATAACGGTAGCTGTTCAAATTTCTTCACTGCTGCAGCAGCCTAAGGGTAGCGCCCTGACAAGGACACAGCACCAGGTCACCTTACCAAAGCAATAACTCCCCTCCCTCTCACTTAGTCTGGTTGTTGATGTACTTTCCTCAAAAAATGGTACAGCCTATCAGTGACCAGAGGGAGGTAAATCCTCCAGGATTTTACAGCCCAGAGAAAGGAAGGAAGACTTATCCTGAGCCAACAACCAACAATCAATAATTTATTTATCATTTGTTTTTCAGGAAAGTAACTGGAACAGAGCCCACTTTCAGAGGGGGCCCAGGGAGAAATGCTCCAGCTGCATGTCTTTGGAATGTGGGAGAAAACCGGGGCACCCAGAGAAAACCCACTAAAACACAGGGAGGACATGCAGACTCCTCAGAGAAGGCATCCAAACAGAGAATCAAACCGGAAAACCTTTTGCTGTGAGGCGACAACGCTAACTGCTGCACCATTGTGCCACTCACCTAAAAATCGTCCAAACAACTACAACAAAGCAGGCTGTGTCCCACCTCAGCTATCTACAAAGGAGCATGGTGGGTGGGTACAGCTATTGCAGTAATGAAAAAATCTGAACATCTATAGTTACGGGTATGTAGGACTTACAAAACTCAACTGGACTATGTTCTTTATTCTCTCAGCTGCAGTAGCTATGGGTAGATTCCCAAAGATTATCCCATTACCTGGAAGGAGGAAGGATAAGGGTTCAACAGCCTCTGGAGAATGGTCCTAGCAAAGCCTGTCCTGGACATAGAGAAGAAATCCAGCTTGTAGTGCTTTGTGAAGGTATGAATAGAGGACCAAGTCACTATCTCTGGAATACTTCAAGTCCTCTCTTTTCCAATAAGCCATCGAAGAGAACAAGGCCCTGACAGAAGGTACCTTAACTTTGCCTGGAACAGCAAAAAACAAACTTGGATATAGTCTGTTTCGACATGGGTTAGTCTTTCTTAGTCCCAGCACAGGAAACAAACATCTATTTAGCCTTTCTAAAGCACTTGGTTCTGTCAAGGTTGTACCTGATCTGCCTATTCACAAGCAATGTATGTAGAATCTGCTCTCATTTGTTTTCTGGCTTTGAAAACTCGGAGACTGATGGCTTGATTCAAGGTAAACTCAGAAGCAACTTTAGGAATGAAGGATTAGTGCATTGTGTGACCCTATCCCTGTGGAAAGCCAGACAGGGTTCACCCACCATGGCAGCTTGCAACTCAGATATCCACCTTGTAGATGTCTGTGCAATAAGTAAAACATTTTTTCAAGAAATGAACTGCAAGTCAGCCTGAGAGGCTAGTTCCACTTTCAATTTTCAGCTTCTGATTTCCCCCATTTGCTGTCATGACAACTGTCTTATCTGCACTCACTTTCATTCCATGCGGCTGCATGTCAGCATCCCAGTCTCCTACAGGATCATAGCAGATTACTAGGCTAATGGCTCTGGGGCCCCTACAAGCCTAGCCAAGAGTTTATCCCCAAAAAAGAAACTACAGTCAGCACCTGTTACTCCTGTCAATGAGGGACACAGGTGGAACTCCTGGGACAAATTTGTGGTTGCCCATCCACTCATCAAAGTTGCACTTGAAGAGGGTCAGTGATGTGCTTTGCTTGACGTGTATGGAGAGATTATTCCAGAGATGGGGCAGCCTCTGGGAGACAAACCTCTCTCTCTCCAGCAGGTTTTGTTAATGTCACATATTAGATTTAAGCCTTTCGATTGGGTACTATGTGAGGAGTTAGACTTGCAGATATCATTTGCTGAAACTCCAGGTCAGAGTCTGCTTACAATGTGACACTGCATACAGCAGCAGCTTTGGCAATCTTACTCCTCTGATCTGTTTGCAAAGTGTAGTCCATTACCAGTATAAATAGCAGTGGGCTTAGAGCTGAACCCTGTCACATATCACACTGCAACTGAGAATGCCTAATATGCAGTGGTAAAGCAACAGTTTCATAGACATATGAGTATGTAAGTGCACAAGCATCGAAACAAAGGTGATTGATACTTCACTTTGAAAATATACACAAAGAAAAAAACAACACACTGATATACTCAACTGCAAAATGAAAACAAAACATTTCCTCTTGAGACTGGTTAATCAAAAACCCTACCACTACACTTCATACACAGAATAATAGTAGTGTAACAGAAATGTTTTTTCTAAGTTAAAGTGTAGGGTTAGAGTTAGGGGCAGGGTTAACACACATTAGTAAAGATGGGCAAGGGGGGGAGGCACTGATGGGATTCAAGCAACATGTCATTCACTATGAAGGGTGGAGCCCACACCAGTGCTATGGGACCTAAAGCTTCCTTCTATGCATATGCATGTATCACACACACACACACACACACACACACACATATATATATATATATATATATATATATATATATATATATATATATATATACCAAAACATAAACAAGGAGTAAAAAACTATCAAAACCACTAATGGAAAAAGAAAACATAAGTCATTCCAAATTTAACAACTGAAAACAGCACAAGAAGCTATTAAAATGAATCAAATACCTAAACTGTAAGCTACAAATTAGTGCTGTATTATCACTTACTTCACTACACTGCTTAAATGATTTAATTATTTACTTGTCCTTTTTTCATTTTTGTACTTCTACATAACCTTTCATAGAGGAAGTAAAATGTCAACTCTAGTTCTCTAAAAAAGAGTCAGTCGACAAGATACTGTATCTATAATCTAAGAAATCTAATGACCAGTCAGGAAATCCTATGTGGCACACCTCATCACTAAGGGCTTTTCATCCAGAAAAAAGGAGGTCATTGTCCCACTGTACTCATCCCTCAGACCCATTATAGAATACAACGCCCCATTTGGTATGTACCTCTCAAGACATCTGCAACAGCTGGAAAGGCCGCAGAAATACCGCACTAAAAGAATCACAGGCCTAAAGCAGATGCCCTACGCTGACCGCCTTAAAAGACTCCAGCTATACTCTGTCGCATATCATCTACTCAGAGGCAATCTCTGCTTAACATACAAGGCCATGTCAAACCCAGAGCTGTTGAACATGCTACACTTAAATAAATCCCAATCCCTCAGAGCCACACGCTCCAGGAATCTAAACCTTGTCATCACAATAAACAAAACATGCTGGAGGGATAGGTTCCTGACCCAGAGACTCCCCAGACTCTGGAATAGACTGCCCATACATGTCAAGCAGAGCGGCTCTTTGGCCCTCTTCAAAAAGAACTTTATCAACTGGATGGGAGAAAGGAAATTCACCCCGGGGATCACATCAGTCACCCTACTAGACAGGGGTCCAGGGAAGTAAACAGTGTGGGAAGAAATAGCCAAGGAATTGTTATGGATAGGCTTGTATAGGCCCTAGGGCCGATAGCCTAGTACCAACCTATGAACCTATAAACCATCTCAGACAGCCCATACATGAATGAAAATCAAGTGCTCAAGTAGTGGAGTTCACCCCCCGCTAACTGACATACATAAAGAGTCCAGTGTTGCATTATCATGACAAAAATGTAACGCTCAAAGTATCATAAGTCCAAGTGAAATGTATATAAAGGATTTGCGAGTATAGGATGCATACATACATTTACAAGTTATCCTCACAATGTATCTATTGGACAAGAAAAGCATCAAACACACTAAGGTAGGAAACATATGTCCACAGCAAACAGATGCTTCTCATCTTATCAGGTTTTGGCTGTCCACCTCACCCCAGACCACCATGCACCAGTGTATCCATTTGGTCTTGTTCTACTTCACTCATGGCACTGAAAAATGCCAAGAAGGAGAATTGAAAGCCAGAGGCAGTAGACATTACTCTGCAAGAGATTTGCAATTTTTATTTTGAATTCTTAAATGCCCCGCTTCCCTGATAAAATAGGTATGCTGCAGGGACTGGCTAATTCACTTTCTGCACACTTGCAGTTAAGCTGGAATGCACACTCCTTAGCTAGGTTGTTGTCAGCTCCAAAGGTCTCAACCTCTTAAGTGGCCAATGTGGAACACAGACCCTAGCAATGTGTGACAAACAGTCAAAATGTGGAACACCCTATTTTTGCAGTACATTAAAATGCACCACTTCCAAGGGGCCTGGCTGAAGTGAGCTTTTGCCAGAAAGGAATATTGCAAATTTGTGTCAAGGATGTAATTTACTTGAAAAGTTACAAGAACAGGTTTGCTTCAAACTTCTTCACAATAGTGCATGAATCTGCTCTCATCTCACCTTATTGAAAAGCCCATAATTCATGTACAAAGTTAAGTACAAACCACTCTACTTGGCCAACACTGAAACTGCAGTGTAATTACTAACTGCACCATAATTCACTTAAAAAGCTACTGGAGCATAAAAGTCAGCCTGCATTTGCTACACAATATGAACACCGTGGAAGAACCGCATTACTGATCCCTATACATCTTTAAAAAGAAGCTGTATCTTACTCAAAGTTAAAACCCACCACCAATGACATTTACTTAAGCAGATAATTCACACACAGACCACCCCGCTAATCAAATGTCAATAAATAAAATAAATAAAATTGGCAAAAAACAATAATAAAATTAAATATACTCAGTAGAAAATGTATACATAACTGCATTCAGGTGCAACTACTAAAAAAAATGGTTGTCAACACCTGCTTTTCCAACCCCTCCACATCTTTTCCCAGCTAAATCTGTTGACTCAGCCAGTCAAGGACAAATCAAGGCAGAATTGGGAACAAATGCAGAATTAATTAGGGCACTTAAAATATTGCTTCTATTATATTAACACACATTTTTTGAAAAACAAGTTTATAATTCTTGTCATTAACTGTAATTCACCATCTTTTTCTTAAAATCACCAGTTTTAGGAGGGATTAAAAGGAACTGGAATAACACTGGAGTTAAAACCAGGGACTGGTCAATACAAAGTCGGGTGAGTAAATACTGGCAGGCATTAGAATTATTCAATTCACAAATCGAGTATATAAATTATTAAACAGTTATAAAGGAGTAGTCTCATTTCAAATGGTTAACCAGTACTAGTTAGCAGAGGTTATGTGAGAAGCAGCAGTGATATACCAAGTGCTATAACTCTTTCAACGAAACTTTCACCACCAACACTTTACAACCTGGGGGGGGGGGGGGACCTATGCACCCAGCTGCATTTAAAAAACAAGCTACTTACAGTTAATGTACACTGAGATTCACAGGTAACTGCAATCTTAGATTACTCAGACAATCCTTCCTCATATCTGATTTACTCTTTCACAGAACATTTTACGAGTACTTTAGGTCTGTCCAGGAAGACTTGCTCTAGTTTCAGAACATCACTCTGCTTCAGGCTCCAACTATTTTGAAAGGCGTTGTCAGTTTTCTCCTTTACTGCACACAAAAGCATTCCTGTTGGGAAATGGTGGGACTATTGACCACTGTATTTACTTTGTTTAGTTTCAGTTTTTTGCAAAAACAGTGATAAAGACTCCCACATTATAATTGCCTAAGCCTTGATAGGCAGGATACTACACATGAAAACCTGTCTGAACGTAATGTAATGATATTGTTGTGCCCTGCTGCAATACCCATTTAGAAGGTATTACCATGGAGTGAAAACTGCCAGCAGCACGTGATTGGCCACATTCTGCACCTTCTAACTGGCTCCCTTTGTCAAAGGAGTAGTTACTTGATTGGCTTGTATACCAAGATGCCGATTGGCTCATATACCTCAATTACAGCCAATCAGAAATTGCAAAGCAGAGTCATTGCTGTTCAATGCGGAACAGTGGGCTAAATGTATGTGAAATGCGGAGCGTTCCTCACAATCTGGAGCACCTGGCTGCTCAGGTCAGCTCCCTGTGCATTGCAGCTCAGCACTTTAGCTGCAAGTCTTATAAGACTCCCTCTCCTAGTTGCATGAGTGGATCTTGGCTGCTCACTCCCTGTCCCCCTCATGCAGGCTCAAACAAGGAACATGTATACTATACCTGTCACCAGGGGTATAGTCAAGGCTACATTCCTCTATGCAACAAATCTAATGAAGATTTGTTATTCCCCTGGCCAAGTGCATTACCTATGTAAAGCAGTAACATCCTCAAGTTCGTAAAATAAACACAGGTATATTGTAAAGTCAAACAAAAGTCATTGGTACAAACTCTTCTAAAACAAACAAGTGCACCAAAGGAAATTACTTTCTGTAATGGTAACCAAAAGAAAATATACCAAATACCACTTTCTTTCCTATGCAATGGTACCGGGTTGTTTAAAACAACAGTTATATGTACGGCACTGTACACATAATATGTACATCATTTAAAAAAAAGTTTATGTACAAAACTGGTTTACACGGTTCACATTATTTTACATGATTTTTAGGCACCATTCTAAGAACCTGCAAACTCTGTTAATTAATGCATAATATTACAGTAAGGAGGAGAACATTTTCCGGAACTAGTTCACATATTAGATCCATTAGTTCTTAAACATGATTGGGTATATTACCACATCCATCCAGTTACTGAAACAATGTTTTTCTTTTATTCTACTTTTGGAGAATTAGACAGATGGCAATCTAGTTTATAGCTTAATGACGCATTTCAACAACTAAAGCTGAACAGAACCTCACAAAAGGGAAGCAACTAAGCTTGGTTTCGATTTTACAACACTGCATGGCCTTTCAACGTCAATGATTTCTTTTTTTGAGCTCCTTCACTGTCATTATTGTATCTATAGCGATGTTTCAAAGGAGGAAAAAAAGTGAAGGGTTATTCAGGCTATCTTCTGGGTCATGCTTATACTAAAAGAAATCAATTGCCACGCTCTCATCTTCTGTTCATGCAGCCAAAAGAATATTAAAGGTCTGGAAACTGCTTCAATAATAAGGAAAAGGGAAGACATTATTTTGTCTGTAGTCATAAAAGTAAAAATAAAGTTTAGTCCAAAGTGATATATTAGTGAGAAAAAAGCATCTGTTGAAGCAAATAAGGACAGGGGATAGAACTACTTTGTATAATGTAAAAACACAGAACAGTCAAGTAAATGCTGTCTATGGAAATCAATGTCCAGTTCTAAGGAAAAAGCTTGGCTACTGCTTTGTAGCTGCTACAGAAGCATTGGACATGCAATGGAAAATAAAAAAAAATAAACTAATTTAAACATGATAATCCACTATCTACTCACAAAATACGAAAATGGAATTCTATGGAGAAAAAAAAAAAAAAAAGAGCAGATGTCCTGGGGAGGAAAAAAATTATAGCTATAACATTTTCCAGCCTCGACTGTTCTTAGAAGCATATCAACTAAACACCAAGCAGGTTACTAGTTGTTGTTTTGTAATGTGTGTTAGGTCAGTGCATTTAAGGCTTCTAAGACAAAAAAAAAATACATGAATTTTGGAAAGTTACGTAACTGCTCACGTTTTGTGCACTGTCTTCACATGACACTTTTCATGTATGTATTATGCACTGCTGGCCAGTCAAAGGTATTTTACTGAAAAATTAAGGTTGTAAATGGAATGCAGAAACCCTTTGCCCATGGCATACAGGGATAAAGTCCTGACTATGGCCCAGGGGATTTGAAGTCCATTAGTGGTTCAAGCACTTGACAGCAGAGGCAACAAAAATTGGCATGCCCATCTCAGGGAGAGGGATGGTGGATCTGTCTGGCTTATGCCAATGCTGTGCTGACTCAGTGTCCACTGGAGAGGGGGGAAGCATGTCAGCATGTTGGAAGTCTTTGCTGGGAGGAGATGGATGTGACCATCCAAGCCAGTGACAGTAGCCTTAAGTAGGAGGTATAGGAGGTTAAACAGTGAAGCAAATGCTCATATCAATACCAGAGAAGGGTTAGGCTAGTCACAGTAAAAATGGTAATCATTGGGATGTCGATGTGAGCACAATAATCCTTAAGTCTGTCTATATGACAGGCTTTACCACATGAATGTCTCTCGTGACAGTAGATCTGGGGATTTCTTGGTTGCTGGGGAATTAATTGGTTTCCAATAGAAGGAATATTAATGATTAGCAGGCATTCTGGTAAAAACTGTACAAAAAATGCAACACAGAAGACTGAGAAGCATTTAGGCAAACAAAAAATTGCATTCTGATTAGCACAAACATACTATTATAAATGAATGTCAGGTCTCTTTTACCAACAGTCGCTCAGAAAATGCAATAAAAACAGCTATAAAATAAAATAAAAATTCAGTTTCTGTAGAACACCATAAAAGGGCTTTGAATCTTGAACCTTTAAAAGGCACAATTTACTCAAATACCTGTAAAAAATGTTTTAATTAGTGGTCATTCCTCACTGTCAGTCCCCACTATATCCAATTACAGACTACTAGAAAGAAGTACAGTTGTGTAAAATCTTACCATAATAGTAGATGTCATACTTTTCACTGTTGCATTATTTATTACATGTGGGATATCCTGCCAAGGGCAGCCCAACATCTGGTCAGCATACCAAGGCCTTTACATCCTCCCTGTGTTGTATGTCAGACCACGCACAGGCAAAGGGCATAAAGGTGACGTATGCACCCTTGATACTTAGAAATGAAGTGCCCCAAGAGAAGGACATGTACATCCAAGGATGGAAGAGGAAGGAGAAATAGGGCAAGAAAGGAAAAGACCCCTCAGCCAGCAGTGCCCAATAGAAAAAAAGAAAGAAAAGTGTGCAGGAGGGAGGGAGTGAATACTGCAACAGTGAAAAGTAGGACATCTACTGTTATGTTAAGATCTTACACAGCTGTACTATGTCCTTCCTTATCACTGTTACAGTGTGGTTGCATGTCTGAGATTACCAAAGCTACTATAAAAGATGGGAAGAAGGCACAGAGGAACCCTCCACAAACCCATAAAGAATAGCTCCGGAAATTATATCCAACTTATAATGTTTACTGAAAGTGGGGACTGAGGACCAGGTAGCAGAGATCTGAGAAGCTAGCCTCAATGGAAAAAACACTTACGTCTGAGTTTATGAAATGAGATAGATTCCAAGAATTTTAACTCAGTCACTTCAACTGTGGGGATTAGTAGTAAAGCATAATTATCTTTAGATATGATGGCATGTCTCTAGCATAACTCTCAGCCTATCTGTATTTAGCAGAGTGCTCTGAATTCATCACCCAAAAGTGCATCTGCTCTGCTGTTTCACTTTTCAAACAGCTCCAATTTCCAGTCTTTTACTGGCACAGTTCAAGGTTGCCACTACGAAAGTGAGCAATAGCAGATGCTCCTGATATTTCAAGTCACTGGAGTGTGTTCACTAAAGGGTATTGCAATGATGTTGAGAGGTTTTTTTTCCATTTACACACTGACAGATTTTGAAATAGTAGCAAAATGAAAAAGGGGAGAACTTTGACAAGTGATTCACTGAAGGACAAAAGACCAATCTACCTCAGTGCTGGTGTTGGTTTTGAAACCAGTGCTTCTCCTGCCAGTTCAGGTTTTCCTGCCTCTGGTGCAGCCAGTCCGTCTGTCTCTGTCTCTCAATGCAGCATTCCTTGCTACCGTTCCTGATTTTGCAGAATAACTGGTTTTGCCTTCCTGATATAATACTGATTGTTATAATCAATTACTAATGCCAGGCACTAGAGTTTCATACTTCTTATTGTTCAGAAAATGCGCATCAATACAAAGCTATTATTCTATTAACTTTTTACATGAATTAACGTAATTCTTAAAAATTGTCCCTGATTTGGGGTCTATGGCCCCTCCCCCCATTATTTTTGGCTATGTCTCCGCATCTTGAGCGAAGAAGGTGAAAACTGTGTGTATGGACAGACTAAACTGAGACACTGAAATTTCTGGCATAATTTTTTTCTGCTGGTTGTGTTACTTGTGGAGTCTACACAAGGCTGGATAAAGAAGCACTGAAGTGACCATTTCCCATTCTGAGCTGCTGGCAGTTCCACACATCTGTGCATTCAATTGTTACAGTGGCAAGTAACTACTTGAACCATTTGCATTTATCCATTTGGCTAGCCTGTACTAATTAGCTTGTTATACTTATGTTCTCTGTGATCCCAGAAAAGTATGAACCTTGGTTATGTGTTCTGTTGACATTTTGACTATTTAGTGAGTCAGTAAATACGCTGTTTGCTGTTTCATGAAGCATTGCAGACTGATGGTATAGTACAGGCTTCACAGACTTGGCATACATATATTATTATGGTTATGTACTTTTTAAAGTAGCTTTTATTTTCGTAATACTGGTAAACCATAATATTTAAGCCCATCACTTTATTAGTTTTTGCAGTACTGAAAAGGTATACTTTCTAGATACTTGCACATTCTGGGACTGTAGGAGGACATGTTGTGGGTTGGGGGCTACTTCATCAGTACGCTACAGTCCATGATCAACTTTAGTTCACATAATCTGGTTTTATGTTAAGTGAATGCTTTTGAAACTGCAAACATGGAAAATAGTCTGTATTCTGTATACTCTGTTGAAGTTGCTGGTGATTTCTGATAGCAGGTTTGGTCACTTTGCTGTTTTGTATCATGTCAAAGTGTGCTTGGGTAACAAACATGTCACAATGCAATAATGATGCATTTCTGTGCAGCTGTGTAGCCATGCATTTGTTAAAAACCACAAGGATCTTAGATTTACAGTTAATATCTCACAAGATGGCAGGGTTTAAGCATTACAACCCTACCTACAGAGGAGAGATTTTATTCATTGAGCAGTACCTCCCTAGAGGTGCAAATGTACGCATTAAAAAAATTTAAATGCTATGATTTATAATTCTCTAGATGGAGTTCTGAAAGTCTCCTGCTATGATTTTGAAGGCCAAGATGTTGAGAGGTATGGTTTCTAGTACACATTAATTCATACAACATAAGAAAATGATATTGTTTTTGGCCTATTCTAAGGTAATATTATTCATTCTTTTTCACTTTATACACCAGGAAAGGAAGCTTAACACTTACTTGTACAAAATGATTTATATTGTTCACAGGTTCATAGGTAGGTACTAGGTTATCGGCCCAAGGGCCTAAGTAAGCATAACCAACAAGGTTCCCTGGCTTACGCCACCCAAGAAAGTTGATTTCCTGTGCCCCTATTGAGCAGAGCCACAGAAGTGATCCCTGGGATGTATTTCCTATTTCCCATCCACTCATCAAGATTTTTCTTGAAGAGTGCTAATGAGGAACTTTGCTTGACATACATGGGTAGCTTGTTCCAGATTATAGGAAGTCTCTGGGACAGGAATCTATCCCTCCAGCATGTCCTGTTTATTGTGGTGACATGGTTTAGGTCCCTAGAGAGTGTAGCTCAGAGGGATTGGGATTTCTTTAGGTGTAGCATGTCCAACAGCTCTGGGTTTAACATAGCTTTATATGTTAGGCAGAGATCACCTCGGAGTAGGCGATATGCTACAGAGTAAAGCTGGATTTTTTTTGAAATGGTCAGTGTAGGGCTTCTGTTTGAGGCCAGTAATCATCTTTGTGAGGTACTTTTGTGGCCTTTCCAGCTGCTGCAGATGTCTTGTGAGGTACATTCCAAATGGGTCGTTGTACTCTATAATGGGTCTAAGGAGTGCCGAGTAGAGGGAACAATGACCACTTTTTTCCTGGATGAGAACCCTTTTGTGATGATGTGTGCCACATAGAAGGATTTCCTGACTACTGTGGCTATGTGATTATCAAAGGAGAGACTACTGTCCCCACCTGGGTCCCAAGGTCTCTTATCACACAGTCGGCGTTAAGTAGACTGCCGTTTATGTACTAGTTCATGGGTACAAAGTTTTTACCAAAGGGAATGACAATGCACTTTTTGGCATTGAGCTTGAGGCCATGCCTCTGACACCAGGCATCTGTCTCAGCGAGGCCCTTCTCTAGGATGTCCACATCATTTGGGGACTCTACTATGGCTCCTACTTTGCAGTCATCTGCAAACTTCATTTGCCAGAGGCCTTCTGTGTTAGCCTGTACTTCAGAGAAGCAGATACCAAACAGAAGAGGTCCCAGGATTAAACCCTGTGGTACTCACTTGTCACTGATTTGAAGTCAGATTTGGTGTCTGCAACTTTTACAGTGTGGGTTCTGTCAGTGAGCCATTTGGCAGCCTATCTTGTGACACAGGGATTTATACCTAGTTTAGTGAGTTCAGCTATAATTCCAGAATGGGGGGATGGTGCCGAAAGCCTTGGCGAGGTCAAGTTAAGCTGTGTGAACCACCTTACCCTTGTCTAGAGCTTTGGTGACTGCCTCAAAGAAGTCGATCAAGTTCAGAAGCCATGATCTGCCTTTCACAAACCCGAACTGGGTGGGGTCCAGAGTTTGGAGGTTACCAATGTCTTTGTTTAGGAGTTCCATGATGATACGTTCCATGGCCTTGCAGACCAGGCTCGTCAGGCTAATACGGCGATAGTTCCCAGGATCAGTGGTGGCCCTCCCTTTGTGGAGTGGGATAACTGTTGCTGTGTCATTCAGTGGGCACAAAGCCTGACGTGAGACTATGACTGAACATGGTGCTTAGGTGGGGAGCCAGTTTGTTCTGAAGTTCATGTAAAACACAGCCTGGGATGTATCCGGTCCCATGGATGCTGTGTTTTTTGGCTTTAGAGTGTGCAGCTTTTACCTGCATATATGTGATTACAGGGACTTTGCATTCTTCCTGTATAGATATGGGCCCTTTAGGGGGTGAGAGGGGGGTAAAGTTAGCACTAAACCTATCAGCCAGGATGTTGGCAGTATCAGTTGGTTCTGTAACTTATTTTAAAAAGAGGGTAAAAAGACAAACAAACCATACTTCATATCAGTAGTATTGCATGAAATACAACACAGAAAAGTAAATCACAGAAGCTACAACTGGGAGGACTTTCTTTGTTGATGTGTTAACACAAATATCATTACCTACCACTAACCGTGGTGGAAATAAAGCCTGCACATACTTTCACAGAAATATATCTGCACTCATCCCTGCTCACTTACTAAGGTTGAGGTATAAGGCAGCTTTGCAGGTTATCTGTATCATTTCACAGATCACATTTTGAAAACTACCAATTTCAGTTAATTGAAAACTTACCCGTAACTTAGAATTCTTCCATTCACTGTTGCATTATTTATTACATGTTCTTAATTCTTCAATTTGTGACCACAACATGAAAGGCATGTGTGGTTCTGCACCCTATATAAATGTGCCCACTAAAAGAAAACAAAGTGCTAAAAGATGCAAAACAAAATTACAAATGGCACAGTGTCTTATAACCACTTCACAGTTTGGGGCACACATTACATGTCCAAGGAAAATAATTTATGTTTTGGAAATAATTAATCAGACATTTCATACTGCCATTACACAGTCATTATGCTACTTGGTATAACAAATGGAGTTTGATTTTTATACTGTATGAACTACCATATTTAATGTGTATGTTTACTACTGTCTGGCAGTCACTGCAGAGGAATTATGGAAGAAGCTGCTTTCTGTAGCCCAGAGTTTGATTCAGTCACCACTTACCTACCATGTAAGTCTGTGCAAATCACTTAAGCAATCATTAATTAACTAAATATGTTTTTGGATCTTTTCTCCATGGGATTCCAATGAAGTGAGGTCTTGCTTGACCCAGCTGGAGCTTCCTGGTAACCAAATGCAAATTAATAAATTAAAATGAATAAATATCTATATGGATTTCCTCTCTAGCCCTAACACATGAACTTCTCAGAGCATGAAATCTGGGTAAAGCCTAAAATAATGGGGGGGACAAAGGCCTAAAACTAAGGACAGGTTACAAATATTACTCTTATAAACTTGGAAAGTTTCTAGAATGACAGGAATTGAGTTAGCATGCTATTTTATGAAGGATACAAAGTCTGAAGCTCAAATGTATATCATTATTCAGTTTCTTAAATTTTCAATGATTTGCAGAAAACCACAAATGTTATGAGGAACAGACCAAATATACAAGGCAAAATCTGGACATTCTGTGAAAATCCAGACAGTTGAGAAGTATGGTGGGTGTTGTGCATTTGAGGGCTTACCATCATTTCACAAGTGCATAAAATAAATATCGATTACAACATTAAAACATTGAATTACAAAAGTCACTGCAACATGTTACAGCTGTTAATCTACAATGTCTGATGTGGCAGGCTATACCACTGCAACCCATTTTTAGATTTTGTTTATTGGTGATGGTCCGGGCTGCACAGCAACTATGCAGATGAACTACTGCAACCCTGCTAACAGTACATGGTAACACTAAAGTCACTGCAGCTCAGAAATGGGTAATACTATGAGCTACTGCATTCTCAGGTATATACCTCCCCTCATTTGCTACAGCAGTCTTGCAACTTACAGGACTTTTATCGCAGTCCTTGGAACAGGGAGCCATGTGTGCATGTCTGTGTGATGCAATGGACTGCCTCCTATCCAGAGCTGGACCCTTCCTGTGTCCCTTGTTTGCTGAGACAGGCTCTAGTTCCCTATTGCCATGAATTAAACACACTGGAAATGGATGACATACATGGAACAAGGTTAGATTAACACAGTCTAACTGCTGCAGTCCCACCAGTACACCACATACCCACACAGATTAGCACACTGAATTAAATACAAAACTGACATTTCCTGGTGGAAGTAATTAGGATTTACATGGAAGAACAGAAAAAAATTGAATGGATAGATGAAGATTAAAAACAAAAACACACACAACTATGTCATAAATAATGTCGACATAAGATATTGGCACAGAAAGGCCATCTGTTTTACATGAGAACAGATGTAAAACCAACCCTCTCTTCTGATCCATGAAGTACTTTAGAAATGCTGCTTTCCTGAGGGGGTCCTCGTACACCTCACGTAATTCTCTCTCTTCTCACAATTCGGTGAACTAGTGACATAACCCAGTTCCCCTCTGCATTCTCCCCTCAGTCCACAACACTCCTAGTTTACAATATTTTTTACCTCTACTGAAGGCAGAAAAGGCAGCAGTGTTACTTTATAAATAGACGTCTACAGGGCAGTACTACAGCAGTTAATGTGACTGAGTCTGCCTTTTACATCAAGAATACCACCATATGGAAAATGGGGTCCTATAAGAGGTGAAGTAAACAGCTTCTTAAATACATGCCATAATCGCTATGGGTGGTAGAAGTTATTTTGCTTTATAGACAAGTAGGTGAATCAAGAGGACATGCTGGAGGGACAGTTTCATAACCCAGAGACTGCCCATTCTCTGGAAAGTCTTCCCATACATGTCAAGCAGAGCATCTCACTGGCCCTCTTCAAGAGAAATCTTGATGAGTGGATGGAAAATAGAAAGTTTACCCCAGGGATCACTGCAGTGGCTCTACTTGATAGAGGCACTGGGAACTAACGTCTGGCGGCACGATGCCAGGGCACTTCTAAGGCTAGGCTTGTAAAGGCTCCAGGGCCATTAGCCACTAGTACACACCTATAGACCTAACTGGGCCATGAGTGTCTGTTTTCAGCCAAGGACATAGTCAATAATATAAATCAAGTAAAGTATTGCATAACACCTTAAGACATGCAATATTTTAAAAATGTGTTACAAGATTGCATGCTTCAGATGGTGTATGGTTATATTTATTATTTATTTTTATTTTATTTAATATTTGTTTGCAGGGAAAGTCCAGCTAGGACAGAGTCCATTTTCAGTGAAGGCCAGGGAAGAAAGGCTCCAGATGCAGTCTTTGGAATGCAGGAGGAAACCAGAGCATCCAGAGGAAACCCATGCGAACACAGGGAGGACATGCATACTCCGTATAGAAGGCACCCTAGATGAGCATCAAACTAGAGAGTCTCTTGCTGTGAGGCGACAATGCTAACTGCTGCACCACTGTGAGGCGACAATGCTAACTGCTGCACCACTTATGGCTATATTATTGTTTACAATATTCAAGTCCAATTTCCCAATCACTAAGCATATTTGGCCTAGTAAATCCATGGAGGATACTAAAACTGGGACAGTAGTGAACTCAGTTATTGATTAAGCAAAATCGCAACATTATGTGGGTGAGCTAAACATTAAGTGGTGTTGAGCTTAACAGAAAAATAAAGGTGTTGCATTTTGGTAAAATAATCCATTTTACCCTTCTGATATAATAATGTCATACTTAAAGGAGAAGAAAAGGTAAAGGACATATGGATAATCGTAGACCATGGGTTCCAATACAATGAAATTGTAAAAACAATAGGCAGAAAATACTATGTTTATTTATTTGACATTTGTTTACTGAAAAAGTTCATCTGGGATAAATTTCCCATTTTTAGTGGAGGCAAGGGGAGAAAATTTCCACACTGACATAATATGGTTACAATTAAATAAGTTATTACAAAGAATTAATACAGAAGAATGACATATTAACCAAGTAAAAAATGCATCCTCAACTCATACAGTATGAAGCTATGCATACACAGTGCACACATTTAGACAGTTACAACAAGCTGAAAAAGAACATTGTCAATAGATAAAGTAATCACAAAATGCACGTCATAGAGATGACATTAAACACACTGAGTACACTCTTTGGAACAGAGATGGTTAGATAATATAGCCTAGGCAAAAAAAAGATTTGATCTTTGTCTAAGAAAAAGATTTTGCAAATTCCTTCTCCCTGAACATAGTCAAAGTATGCTGGTGGTGGAAGGAGTGTGGAATATATAATTATAAAGGATATATCTAGTAGACATGAAGGAGAAAACTCCCAATTTAGAAGGTAATCATAAGACCTATTATTGACTATTGTGCAATAATGCAGATTGGAAAACTGCAAAGATATTATACAAAGCAAATTGATAAGGTTAAACATCTAAGTTATATGAACAAACTGACCAGGCTACTATTGAATTTAATTACTTAAAGATAAGTTACATGGGGACTGAATATTTTTGTATAAATATGCAAATGATGTCCTGACATCAACTGAACTTCAATCACACTCATGTGAACCAGAACCAGTTGTTTATTAGTGAATAACCCTGCCTATAATACTATTGTAGGGGGAAGAACAGGCAAGCTTTGCAATAGCTTACACTGGATATCTGAAGGACTGGAAACTTTGAGGTACACAAGTGTGCATTTAACTGACTACACTAAATTGTCCTTAAACTGTATTTACCCTTACCCTATTGGCCTTATTTGCGGCTGTAAAAAGTCCAAGAGGGACACATTCACTCACTCAGTCAACAACTGAAGTGCTATATATATAAACACATTTCATATCTTTCCAACTTTCTTGTTTTCACAATTACTTTCAGTCAGGCTAAAATGAATTACAGGCAGTGCAGTCTTAGCTTTGGTAACACCCCATCAGGCAGCTTTTCCCTCAGCTAGTCTTGACAAGATCATATATTATTTCTTCAAATTACTAAATTAAAAAATTATCAAAACATCTTTAAAGTTTGTATACACTTCTTATTAAAACTTTGCTTTCCTTCTATTCCTTTACCCGTTTTTCTGCAGTTGGTCTTGCTAGCTTATCATTAATACTATGACTTCTTACACAGCTACCAGCAACTCATCTTAGTTTTTTTTTTCACACAATTATACAATACATTTATCTAGTTTGATTATGTAGATTTTAGAATACAATGTTTATTCCTATAATGTATATTGCAACATTTTCCAAGTAAGCTTCACTTTTTTCACCGTTTGTGCAATAAGACATATTCACCACTAACATAAATCTGAAAATCAATGGACCTTATCAAGGACAGATTTATTCGGGCAGTTCCTTCCCCCGTCCAGACCTCTGGCTGCATGCTTTCAAAATACATGAAGCGAGAAAGCAGCATGTCCCCAAGGATTATGAAAATGACAGGAATGTGAAACTAAGGAAAAACAATCTGAACTCACTCTTGGATGCAGTCTACATTTTAATACTGATATAAATTATTCACATTTTTTTGTAGCAGAGATACTGTATTAAAGGCTTAGTATGTAATTTCCCTTATATAACACTGTTTCCTGATGCATTCTTAAACCTTTTGTGGAGTACATGACCTAAATAACTGTTATAATAATAAATATGTTAACATAAACAATTAGTTTTCAAGCTTTACACTGGAGGAATTCATACAAAAGTGGAAATTTCCTTTACAAAAGCTTAATTTCTAAACTCAGAGGATCTGCAATACACTTTAACTTTCAAAATTATACATTTGCAGCATTGTGTCAAACTACTAACTCAAGAACACGGAAAACATACTCCAAACTGACATTCAAATGCTACAAGGACAAGCAGATGTTTACCTACAGCAGTAAATATCTAGTAAGTATCACAAAAAAGTGAAGACAGCATCAAAACTAAAAGGAAACCAGTAGGGGTGCCATGTAGGGATAGAGGCAAGGCAGAATTTGAGGAGAACAAAGTACACACACACTGGAAAACAGGGGGAGAAGGTTCAGAGTGAACTGGACACCCCGAGGAAGAACAAAGCACAAGTGTCAGATGGGTTGCCTTCCACAGTCCTCAGAAATATGGCCAGGGTGCTGGCTGACCCTCTGATAAAGACAGATCAATAATTAGTGTAGAAGTGCTTGAGAAACTTAACATAGCAAGTGTAACATCATTGTACAAAGAAGAGGCAGGAAACTCCAAGCTATAGTCCTGTTTGGCTTAAATCAGTGGCATATAAAAGTCATGGAGAGTATCCTGGGGAGAAGCATGGTATCATTTGAGTGGAAATAACATGGATTCATGTTAAGAAGGTATTGTCAATGAAACCTGATCTAGTTTTATGACCGGGTTACAGGTGGATTGACAGATAGTACTAGTATATGTACACTCAAGGTCGACTTTGGCAAGGTCTTTGGCTCAAACACAGAAATCTGGTATTAAAACTGAAGGGCTCTGGGTGGGACAATTACATGACTGAATGGTAGCATACAGAGGGGGCTATGGTGACAGGAGCAATGCCAAGAATTAGGAAAGTGACTAGTGGCATATGTGTCCAGTACTCTCCAGTGTGCATGTCTCTGTTGTGTCTGAAAGGAAGCAGAATGCCAGTAACTTATTTGCTAATATACAAAGATGGCTGATGCAGTGAAAGCTGCAAGACGACTATAGGAAGGATTTGGTAAAGCTGACCATGTGGACAGAAAAGTGGCAGACGTACAGTAACCACAAGAATGCTGGTGCAAAGTAATATTGAGGCAGAAATTAGAACTCTTGGCAACAGAGCAGGAAAAAGATCTGGGCTTGATGAAAATAGATGAGCCTGACCGCCAAAACAGAGTGAGAGGAAAGCGGCAGCAGCAGAGGAAATGCTGGTGTCGACCCTCAGAAGGATAGAGTCCCAAAGCAAGGAATGCTCCAATTCTACACGACTCTCTTAAGACCATAAAATGAGCACTGCATCCAGGTCTGGAGGCTGTAAAAGGAAAGGAATACTAGGCTGATGGAAGCAGTCCAGATAAACCCACCAGAAAGATCTGCGGAATACAAGAAAAAATGAGGTAACAGAGTAAAGGAGCCTGAGCTGTTCTCACTTCAGATCAGAAGAGATACAGAGACAGGACACTGATGCAAAAGACCATTTTATGGTGATGGCAATGGGTATGGGATGTATTCGGCGGACATTAGAGACGGAGAGGGCTGTAGACTCACAGACTGCACAACCAGAATGGCTGACAGACATGGAATCCATATAGGCATTCAAGAGGGCATGGGACATGTAGAGAACGGTAAAAAGGAAACAGAATAGGAAATGAACTTGAAGGCTGGACTAGATATTTGTTTCACCCCGCCATCATGCAAATATAAACAAAGCTACCTGAAGAATAGTCTTGTGCATCTCAGCCAATGCCCAAATATCTTACAGATTCTTACTATGGCAATATGTAGAAAGAGAAACAGCAAAGACAGACTACCTAAAGTAAAAAAAATATGTATATAATTAAAGTGTGCTCACGGGGGGGGGGGTGCTTCGTGCTCTCCATCCTCTCTACATCACTGCATACTAAATACAGCATCTGCTAAGTCACACTACCTCACAGTAAAGGGAACTGTAGATTTTGTTAGAAATCCAAGAATTCATTCTGCCTTCAATATTGTGTAATACTGGAATTAGTATATTAAGTCTAGGGTACAGAGACATGAACCCCCCCCCCATACACACACACACACAAACATGCTTGGGTGCGCGCGCGCACACACACACACACACACACAAACATGCTTGGGTGCGCGCGCGCGCACGCACACACACACACACACACACACACACACACACACACACACACACGCACACACACACACACGCACACACACACACACACGCACACGCACACACACACACACACACACACAGTTTTAAAGGCTTGATGTCCTGTTACATGGTTTTGAAGTTTATGCTCATTATCTTTTTATTCATCTCGGAATGGTTCATTTGTATGTTATGTGTCTCATTCATGCTTTTCTGATACAGTCATCAAGGCTCCAAAATGTACTCTGTGCCACTTACCTCTACTGCCATGACATATAACTTTCACTTCATGGAGGAAACATGAATTTTTACTTATAACACTTGCATATAGATAAGCAGGCAGCCTTAGTAGCCAGACCCCATTGAGTGCCTGTTAGTGGTAGCGTTCAAAGGCAAGATATAACTGCAGTGAATGGTGTTTAATGTTGTAGAAAAATGTGAGTTATGAAAATACTAAAATTCTTTCCCATTATCTTGTCAGACTGGAAGAAAGGGCACAGGTAACACTGCTCTGCAGTGACTGCCATCAGGACAGACTGTGGTTGAGGAGGTAAATACTTCCAATTGAAGAGGATCAGCTGGGCACCATGTGGTTTTAGTGTTATGTGGAACATCTAATGTACGCGTATATTTTGCTACATAAGGAATCCTCAGTCAAATGACAAAGGAATGTCAGCTTAGCTATTCCAGGTAATAATGCTACTTAACTGCCTTTTTACAATGAATTTCTGTTCACCTGTACCTGTTTTACTTAACTTCACTTTCTACTTCATTTTCTTACTTTTTTAAGGGATTCTACAGCATTTGCCTACCTTCTCAACAAACTATTTTCCTTACTTCCTACTTTTCACTTTTAATGATTGCCTTTCTTGCCAGCTACTTTAACATGTATTGATATTTATTTTCCATTCTTCTGCAGTTCCTTACATTTTTTTTTACCCCCACTGTAAACACCACCTTATTTAGGAGCCAGTATGTTATTTATTTACTATGCACTCTATCTGCATAATACAAAGACTTTGCTTCCTTGGTGGAACATCTGAAGCAACTTCATGACTGTGCTATAACCGCATGGTTATTCGATATTACTTTCATTGCTCGTTTTCTAGACAGCCGTGGTATGTAAGAGCAATAGGTCTTTAATCCATCAGAAAAGAATACCATTCAAGAATTATTCCATAAATGAAGGGAAATTATGCAATATGCTTGAACATCTAGAACCAGAGTCTTATAAGGAAAAAACATGGTAGATGTATCTACAGATACTGCTATACTACTTCTACATGCAAAAAAATAATTTATATATACATGGATCTACTTCAAAACACTAAATTACTAGAACGTTGAACCACAAAACAATGAGACCATAACATCGAAAATTCAGAACACTGAAAATTTAGAACATCGAAATTACATAACAATGAAAATTTAAATTACTGAATCTTATATCACTGAAAATGTTACATGGGTATGGTTTAAAGTGTGAATTGTATGGTATTACTTTAAGAAGTCGTAGTTTGTAGTAAACAAATATGGCAGATTATATGTTTTGTGGTTTAAGAGAAGTTCTCAGGTTGTATAGTAAAAGTTTATCAGATAACGGTTAAGCACTGTTGTGTTTGAGTGATGGATTTATTATTTTGAAAGAAATCATGTTAGTGTTGTGGAAAGTGGTGGGATAAGTGAGTAGGGGAATAAGTTTTTATTGTATGTGTACATGTCAGGAAAATAGAGGAGACTGCAATATAGTGGGGAATGGGAAATTTACCTCGTCTCCACTGTAGTGCAACCTTGGAGTTGGCATATTTAATTTGCAGGGGGTGTGGGGGGTGCAGGGGGGCTTGCCTCTCTGCGGAAACGTTGAAACAAGTGTGTCTGTCAGTTTGGTTATGTTTGAGGTGGAGGGGGTATTGATAATTTGTGCATTGTAACATTCGTTGTTATGGGATGCAATGATTTAAACTTGCAGTGTTGTGTGGTTTCGTTGTTTTGAGTTTTCAGTGTTATGTGTTTTCGACATTATGGTCTCAGTGTTTTGTGGTTCAATGTTATAGTAATTCAATGTTTTGAAGTAGACCCATATACATGTATGTGTGTGTGTGTGTGTGTGTGTGTGTGTGTGTGTGTGTGTGTGTGTGTGTGTGTGTGTGTGTGTGTGTCTGTGCAGCCAAAGACTTGTTAAAATACATATAAATTAGTCCAAATGGTACAGGAAAGAGCAACTAGTAACTACAGTTTGGGCAGGCATTAAGAAATGCGTAGGGTCTAAGAAAGCATGAAGGTATGCTAGCATAGGGATTTAGTGTGCATTATATGGTACAAGTAGAGTTAAAGTGACATGATGAAAGATGAAGAAAATACTTTTTGTAAAGTATGAAAAGATGAACAAAACATGATTAACTTTTAAATAAAGCAGTAATAGAAAAAAAGCAACCATGATTAAGAAATGAGATGATGCAATGAAGACAAAGCCGAGATATAAGAAAAAGAAGATAAAAATAAGAAACTTGCACAAAAAATGTATGGTAGGCTGTGAACAAAATAAATCCAAGATAAGTAAATAAGAAAAAAAATAACAACAAAATAATGTTTAAAGCACATTTACAGTGAATACATTTTAAAACAGGTCATAAAGACAATGAAAATATTGAAGGTTAAGAAGCAGAAAGTAAGGCTCACAATTTAATGAGAATACCTAACAGAATATAATGTCAGTATTAAGACAAACATCTAAGAATAACGCTTACATCAGCAATCATGTGAAAATCCTTAAACCAATGATAAAACAGAACAGACAACCTGAGAAAAGGACCAGGAAACAATAATAAAGGATTGATATGATAC
Organism: Protopterus annectens; assembly: GCF_019279795.1. Classification (NCBI taxonomy): domain Eukaryota; kingdom Metazoa; phylum Chordata; order Ceratodontiformes; family Protopteridae; genus Protopterus; species Protopterus annectens. Next base: position 762,437,690 of record NC_056734.1, on the reverse strand, counting down.
CCAAGAAGTTTATTGCATTAGGTGAAAAACAGTTTGTTAGCCCATCTCTAGCATAGAATCAGAGACTCATAGAAATTACAAGTCAATTTAGTCTCAAGACCTGGGAGCCTTGCCAATATCTATTTTCAAGCTGCAACCCCACCCCCCAAACTCCATTCAAGGAGGTTGAGGCTAGCCAGTCCAGGAGTAGTTTACGGATGCTTAGCCAGTCATCCTGGTTTGATTTGAAGGATACAAGTGGGTCATTCCGCTTAATTTGCAGAGGCAGCCTGTTGCATTGGTGGGGAGGAATTGTCTGATAAATCTCTCCCTTCATCATGTTTTATCTGCTGGTGAAGATTCAAGTACCTAGCATTGGTGGAACTATTAGACTTGTAGAGAAACAGCCACATGAGGAAGACAGGGTCCATACTGGCAGAGAAGTCGAGGCAGAGATCACTCCCAAAGTCTATAAAGCACTGAATAAAGGGATAATGCTTCTAGGCTTTTGCTCAGGGTCTTTAGACCCATGATCATCTTCATTAGGAGCCTCTGAAGCTTTACCTGTTGCTTCATATAATTGGATAAATTCAAAAGGCAGCATTGTACTCTAAAGCTGGTCTTATTAGGGCTAAATATAAGGGAATTATGACATTTTTTGACTTGGACAATTTACCCTAAGTTATTAGTTGTGCTAAATAGAATGACTGTCAGACTACTGTTGCCAGATGATGACCAAAGAAGATGGTACTACGAACCCAGGTTCAAAGATCCCTGACTATATTTTCATTTTGGAATGGGGAACCAGCTATACTATATATTGAGGGATAGAGTTGTTTACCAAATTAAATATTTCATTTTTACATATTTAATTTTAGTCCATTATCTGTAAACCAGTTATTTGTGCGGGTTATTCATACTGAAGAGTGTGAGAATCAGAGGAAGAAGCAACAATAATGTCCAGTTTGTATTCACCTCAGCGGCATGTCCTGGTTCCCTGTCTGCAGATCACATAAGTAAACGCTGAAAAGGAGGGGTCTCAATACTGAGCCCTGGGGGACTCCACTAGTTACATTCATACTTTCAGATAATGCGCCTGCTACTTGAACTGAGAGGGCTGTGCACAGGAGATGCCCTCGCAATCTAACAGATTTGGAGTGCTTTTACAAGGAAGAGTGGGCGAATATTGTCAAGTCAAGATGTGGCATACTGATAAACTCCTACCCAAGAAGACTGAATGCTGTAATTATATCAAAAGGTGCTTCAACAAAGTATTACTTTAAGTGTGTGCACATACAACAAAGTATTAGTTTAAGGGTGTGCACACTTATGCAACCAGCGTATTGTACAGTTTATATTTTTTATATTTTTCCCCTAACAGATTTGTTTCTTTTTCAATTGAATTGTACAGGTTATAGGTCGCATTAAAGTTGGGAAAAGTTTTGAAATTATTTATTATGGTCTCATTTTTTATATCACCAAAACCTGGCATTTTAACAGGGGTGTGTAAACTTTTTATATCCACTGTATGTCACTGTTACCCCTTCACACCTCTCCTCTCTTCCCACATCAGCTACTCATTGCATACACCATTTCCTTTCTTCACACTGTCAATCTATTCCTATGCTTCCCTAAGTGCTGTCTGTCCTTTCTTGTTCCTTTTCAAAGGATTAACCAAAATATTAATAAAATTCCTCATTACCTTGCAAATATCGGACATATCTCTTCTACTGCAACTTTTGACATGTATATTTCTAGTTATACAAGAATTCTACTGTAATATATTATTTATTATGTACCATGTAGCTTTTCTTCCTGGCCTCTTGCTGAAAATGGGATCCTAGGACCCCAGCCAAATTTCCCGGTAAACAAATGTCAAATAAAATAAATACAGAAGTGTTCCAGTTGCAGGACAGACTTAAGATTGGGCAATCTGTACTTAAGACTTTAGGCAATGAGAACAGCCACCTTAATGTGGTCCAATGCAGAATCTGATGAGTGTGCTACATTGGAATGTCCATTAGCTGGACTCTGCTTAAAAAGCCACTATGAGATTAGCAAGGCTTTAGCCAGTATGCAGAAGCCCTCAAACAAGTGGTGCAAGTTATAATTTGTGTAACAAGTTAGTCTGTCAATCATCTCATCCCATGCTGATACATACTGGACTCCCTTAGAATAACACCTGGTATTTACAGAAGCCAATTTACTGATGCATCGTTCTTGGAGAATGAAGGATTCCCCTCAGACCAGTGTCTTCTTGCTTGCATTGGTCACATGCATGGTGAGTTCAAAGACTTCTCTCTGTATGAATAAGCATGTTTTAACATGTTTAATAAAACTGTTAAGATGGCCTCAGGCAAGGGACCCCGCAGGATTTTTTGCAGTGGGGTGCAAACCCAGAGCACCGCCCCAACCTTACTCCTTCAAAGCACCACCCCCAACCCCACCCCCTTCAACCCCCCCCCCCCCCCGAACACACAGCCATTCCAGTATCCCATTACTTGGCTATTTCTCCCCAGTTGCCATAAACACTGCTCAAAACTCTCTGTGTGCATTCTGTTTTATGCTTTACTTCTACAATGATTACAGATACTTGGTTTTAATTTACAACTTTTATTTCAAATTTTAGGGCCTTAGGGGGCAAAAGCCTAGTAACTTCCTATTTTATAGCACAAACACTGATAGACATTTGCTAAACTTAAACAAAGCAATAGTCTTACAATGAAAACAGAAGTACAGTTTTGTACCTACCATAAATGTAGATGTTCGAGTGTTCACCCTGCTGCAGTCATCACACTTGGGTTATCCTGCCATCAGGTGGTCCCGCAGTCGGCCCGAATTCTAAAGTCTTGGTCCGGCGTCGGTTGCTGTCACTTCTTCCCTGACGTCAGTGTGCCAGGGGTATATAAGAGGCATCCGACACCATTTTCTTCAGTTTTTCTTGCCCCAGATGTCAGGTGCCCCCAATAGGTAGGCAATATATATATATATATATATATATATATATATATATATATATATATATATACATATAGCTATAAATACATACAGCTATATAAAAATAAAACAATACCCTTAGGCCCAAGCAAATAGACCACAGAGGTAGCATAGGATAGAGTGGTAGAGATAAATTCAGCTAGTTCAGATGGGATGGAGGGAGGGTAACCTGGACTGCAGCAGGGTGAACACTCGATCATCTACATTTATGGTAGGTACAAAACTGTACTATGTTCATCGTGTTACCCTGCTGCAGTCATCACACTTGGGTTGAATCCCAAAGCTAAGGATGGGAAATGGAGTCAAACAGGGTTAGAAGAAGCTAGTAAGCCTTGCAAAACTGCAGTGGCAAAACCAGCTCTAGTCTTAGAGTATAGAGGTAAGTGATGGTGCTTGGTGAAGGTGTGCACTGAACTCCAAGTAGCAGCTTCCAGAATATCCTTGGTGGTTGGCACTACCCTGAAAAAGGCTGCTGATGTAGCTGTAGCCCTGGTGGAGTGGGACCTAATGTTAGCAGGTACTGGTTTCCCATGATGTGTGTAGCAGAAACGTATGCAATGCCCTATCCATTTAGAAATGATCTGTTTTGAGATAGCTTTTCCTTGTGATCCTGTAGCATAGGCTACAAAAAGCTGGTCAGTTTTTCTGAAAGCCTTAGGTTTTATCCAAGTAGTAACGTAATTGCCTGTGAATGTCCAAAGAGTGCAGGAGTCTTTCTCCTTTGTTCTGGGGATTTGGGAAGAAGGTGGGCAAGTGAATGGTTTGGTTTAGGGCCACACTGGATACCACCTTTGGCATAAAGGAAGGATTAGTTCGTAGAGAGACTCTGTGTCTTGATGAAAAATGAGGAAAGGTTCCACTGCCATTACTGCCTGTAGCTCTGAGACTCTTCTAGCTGAGATTATTGCTAGTAGTAGGGCAGTTTTCCATGAAAGAAATTTTAAATCAGTTGAAAAAGCTGGTTCAAAGGGCGGCAATGTAAGCTTTTCCAGAACAAAGTTGAGATCACAAGTAGGTGTTGCAGCTCTCCTTGGCGGTCTTAAGTTCTTAGCCCCTCTGAGGTACTGTCTTAAGAGTGGATGTGAGAATAAAGGAGGATCAGTGCTGTAATGAGCTGAAATTGCTGAGGTGTGGATCTTAATAGATGAAAAGGAAAGTCCTTTGTGTAACATCTCAGTTAAATATTGTAGAATCTAAGGGATGTTTGGATCAAGGGGATTTAGGCCTTTAGCCTGGTTCCAGGCGCAAAATCTTTTCCATTTGTCTGAATATGTTTTCCTGGTGCTGGGCCTCCTGGCCTCCAGAATGACATCCATAACCGCTTTGGATAAAGGTGTTGGCTGGTTGTTTAGGTAATTTGCCATGCAGCCAGGTTTAAAGTCTTGAGCTGGCTGTGTAGAATCTGATTGTCTCGCTGGGTGAGCAGGTGAGGAATTTGTGGCAAAATCCATGGTGGGCCGTGGGCCATGTTCCTTACAATTGGATACCAATGCTGGCGTGGCCAGTCTAGTGCAACGAGTATCATTTGCGGCCTCTCTAATCTGACTTTCAGCAGTACCTTTGCTAGAAGAGGCAGTGGAGGGAAGGCATACACTGTTAATGTTTTCCAACTGAATGAGAGAGCGTCCACTTTCCAAGCTAGTGGATGGAAGGTCCTTGTGCAAAATTTTTGAAGTTGGTGGATGTGGGGGCTTGCAAACAGATCTATGTCTGGGCATCCCCATTTTTGAGCTATCATTGCAAATACTTGTGGATATAGTTTCCATTTGTGTGGATCCATGATGTTTCTGCTTAGGTCGTCTACCAATGTGTTTTTCTTTACTGGCAGGAATTGCGCTTGTAATTGAACCTGGTAAGACAGTGCAGTGTTCCACAAGGTCATTGCTTGCCTGCATAGAGGGTAGGAATGTGTGCCCCCTTGCTTATGTACCACATGACTGTGGTATTGTCCGTCTTTATTATTAGTTGTCCTGGGTGTAGAAGGTCCTTGAAAGCTGCTAGGGCATTCTGTACTGCTAGCATGTCTTTTTGACTGATATGCAGATGCCTCTGATCTGTAGTCCATTTGCCCTGAATGCACTGCCCTGCTGCCATGTGTGCTCCCCAGGCATAGTCCGATGCATCTATTGTCATAGTTTGCCTGGCTGTGGGTAAGGTGAAAGGCTGACCCTTGTTGAGGTGACATGCCTGTGCCCACCATAGAAACTCCTGTTGAAGGCAGGGAATGAGTGGTATCATTGTTTCCAAGCTGTGGCTGTGCTGAGTCCATACACTTTTCAGGTACCATTGTAATTTCCTCATATGCAGTTTTGCAAATGGTATTAGTAGTATGCAAGATGCCATGAATCTCAAGGCCTGCAGAATTTTTCTTGCAGGGAGTTGGGTCTTTGTTGCCATTATTTTGAAATATTGAAACAGCTGTCGTTGCTTGTCTGAAATGAGATAAGCCATCTGGGCCGTTGTATTCAAGCTGGCATCCATGAATATTATGTTTTGTGAGGGCACTAGTTTTGATTTCTTTTCATTTACTGTGTACCCTAGGCAACTTAGAAGGTGTTTGACAAACGCCAGATGCTTTAAAAGAATGTCCTTGCTTTCTGCTTGAATAAGGCAGTCGTCCAGGTATGGGTATATTTGAATTCCTCTTTATCTGCAGTATGCAATTACTGGTGCCAGGCACTTTGTGAAGACCCTGGGCACAGTAGATAAGCCAAAGGGCAGTGCAGAGAATTGATAATGCGTTGAACCTGCAATGAAGTGGAGGTTATCTTCTGCAATTTTGTCTGATAGGGACATGCACGTATGCCTCCTTGAGGTCCAAAGTGACTAGCCAAGCATTCTTGCCCAGCATGGGAAGAAGCTGCTGTAGTGTTAGCATCTTGAATTTTGGTACTTGCAGATAGGTGTTCAGAACTGAAAGATCCAGAATGGGTCTCCATGCTTTGTCCTTTCTTGGGACTAGGAAGAGTCTTGAGTAAAATCCTTGTCCTTGCTCCTGCATAGGTACCTGTTGAATGGCTCTCATTTCATGAGAGCTGTAATTTGTTTTTGTGCCTCTGCCCATTGATTTGGTGGCAGGTTTGGCATTCTTTTGATCCTTGGTAAGGTACGAAAGTGGAATCTGTATCCTTGAGAGACAATGTTTAGAACCCATTTGTCTTTTGTGATGATGTGCCAGTTGCCAGGAGAGATTTGCTTGGTAGTTTGAGGATAGAGTCATTGTGTTTGTCTTCTGCTAGCTTGGGGCCTGTCTTCTCCTCCTTTCTGGGTAGCAGCACCCCATTGGCGAGGTTTCTAAGGGCCCTGTGACTGACCTCTGCCCCTTGGGCATCTGTATTTGCCCCTCTGTGATCTGTCTGAAGATGGAAAGGACCAGTTTTTTGTTGGCCAATTTCTGCTGAAACGAGGGGGTTGTACCTGCAAAAAATCTTTGACCGTTTGCATAGACATTGCCTTATCCTCTATTTTCTTTCAAACCTCTTCTGCTTTGACACCAAATAATACATCCTGCTGTAAAGGTGCATCCAATAATTTTGCTTTAACATGGTCAGGGAGGGTTTGTTCTTTTAACCAAGCATGTCTACGTATGACAGAGCCAGTAACAGCTGCTCTACAGGAAGCTTCCAATGAATCAAATCAGCATTGTAAAGTATGTTTGCCCACCTGTTCAGCTGCATGCAACAGATCCTGCATTTCCTTGAATTCAGGCTGTTCTGAATGTGTGCTCATTTTTTGTTTTAACTGAGACATTAGGAATTGTTGATATTTCAACATGTGAAACTGGCAATTTAATGCTCTCATAGCCAGAGTTGCTGAGGTGTATATTTTCTTTCCCCATCTATCCAGGGCTCTGGAATCCCTTTCAGAGGGCACAGGATTTTTAGCCATAGAAGCCTTTGCTCCCTTAGGACCCTGGGATATGGTTTCTGGGTCAGCTACAGGCCTTTTATAAAGTAATTTGTGTGAGTCAGGTACTCTGTAGTATCTGTCTGGTTTGGCTGGAGCAGGAGGTAGAGAGTCTAGATTTAAACTAGACTCCAAGTAAACATCATCCACAATATCTAAAACAGGAGGGATAGCAAGAGGTCTGTGCTGGGGTAGTAAAAGGAACTCTTGGAGCCTTTTCTTAGAATCTGAGTAATCCTGGCCTTCCCAGTGGAAATGTTCCCTCATGGTATGTAAAGTTTCCCCAAAAGAGTAGTCTTCAGGGGGAGATGCTGAGGGAATAGAGTCTTCAGCATCAGAATCTTCATAAGGTGGAAAAGTGTAATCCTGTTCCTCAAAAGAATCTGAGGAGAGAGAAACTTGGTCAGAGGATGCAAAATCCTCCTCTTGTCTTGGTCTTTTATCAGGAAGGGGATGGGAACCCCTGATAAGGGTAATCAAATCTTCAGCCATCTTAAGCATCTGTTTCTTAGGCATGGGGCCTTGAACTGTAGACTGATGTACAGTTTTCTTAGGTTTTAAAGGAGTTTTAAGCTTAGCATAAGATTTAATGGTGAGTGTAGTTGGTCTGAAGACACCTTCTGCAAATGAAGGCGTTTCCACTGCACCGGTGTCTAGTTCTGCTCCGGTGTCGGTAGATGGCTGCGTTGGCCTAGTAGACTCCGCTTGGGAATCCGCAGCTGTCTGGGGTTCCAGTTCTGTGGTCGTCAGGGGCTGTGTAGGCGCCTCACTGAAAACCGGAGAACCGGCGACAGGCCCAACTGAGGCCTCGAGGTCTGGCTTATTCCTAGGCTGCCTGTCCTTATCCTTGAGTTTTTTATGAATGGCGGTCATCAGCTGTTCCGACGGCATGATATAATTAAATTTCCTACCAAAGTAATGCCATGCGAAGTCAAAACGGCGTTTGATAGTTCATTTATTAAACCTAGCGCAAAACCGACAATCTGTGACGTCGTGGTCTTGGCCTAGGCAAGGAATACAATAGGAGTGGAAGTCCTTATGAGGTACTTGCTTCCCACAAGAAATGCAATTGTTAACTTTTTCTGACATTGGACTGAAGCAAGAAAATGTTCCCCAACGGGGTACTTAGTTTTATTGAAGACTTCGGACTGAAATTCAAATCGAAAATCTCAGGTGTCGACTGACTGGCACTTGCAAACTGCTTCTGCTTCGGGAACCGCGCGGCAAGAAAGACTGAAGAAAATGGCGTCAGATGCCTCTTATATACCCTTGGCGCACTGATGTCAGGGAAGAAGTGACAGCAACCGACGCCGGACCAAGACTTTGGAATTCGGGCCGACTGCGGGACCGCCTGACGGCAGGATAACCCAAGTGTGATGACTGCAGCAGGGTAACACGATGAACATCTTAGTATTAAAACTTCTACACCTTTGAAACTCGCATGCACTGAAACCCACATTCAAAGAAAATGCATTTGGCCAGTGGCAGGTTAAGTTTACCTTTGGACTGTAAATCATAGGGCCCCCCTTGCACACATTTCAGAACCATGCATAACTGCTTTGATTCACCTTCCTGGTTGTATTAATTATAATATATAATAATTGAATTATATCCCTTGTTAATACAGCACCACTTAGCGTGTGTTTTATAGTTTTGAACATTTTTCCAGTAAGCAATGAAACGAAACATATGAACCAGTAATGACAAATTGCCCAATTCAGAACATTTCAGCCATAAAAGGCCACTTAAACGTCTAGCATTACAATCTACCAATGTCAGTCAATATGCACAATCTCTGCAGAAGTAAAAGTCATCTGAATAATTTCACATTAAAGAGATCTGAAACTAATGGAGAGGTTGTTGCTAGAAAACAGCTTTATATGTCAGTGTTTCATCTACAAATTCAGTGCCTACTGCCCTTAAACAATAAATTGCCTATGTTACATTTAAAAAAATGCTAAGCTTGTATATTGCAATAGGAATAAGTGGCAAGCGGAAACACAGGTTCATAGTTACTAAGCATCTCATCCAAAGAAGGACATACTAAGGACTACAGCACTCCACCCCCTTAAAATACAAATCTACATGCTGTGGGAGTAGAATCTACAGCCCTCTACATCAAGATGCAAGTATACTACCTACTGTGCTACTAAGACTGTTTTGAAATTCTACACCACACTAGTGATACCATTTGCTAAACAAAATAGTTGCACATTTTAAGCAGACTTAGCATGAGCGGTAGTAAACTTCTCTTCCCTTGAAGCTCACAATTCCTTGAAAATAAATTCCACCTGCTAACTCTAAATAGAGCATTTCACTCTCTCACACACACACACACCTCAGCCTCTGTGAAAATCTGTACAGTTGAGAGGTATGATACATCCCCCCGACCTCCTTAGAAAGTGGATAGAACAAAATTGTTAGCATTAGTATGCATTTTTTGAGGATTTGATGTCTAAAACTCAACTTCAGTCTTCAATGATTTGCCAGAAAAAAACACAATTTTATGAGAAACAATCTGAAAAAATTAGGCAAAAATCTGGATAATTGTGAAGTATGACCCCCATACACCCCTCCCTCCCTCTTACACACACACACACACACACACACACACACACACACACACACACACACACACACACACACACCTTTACCTACCTACTTCCTACATACACACAGTCTACTGTATTAAATATTCACCTTTCAATCTATATTTCCAAAACCTCATATGCTTAGTTCTTGATGTTATCAGCCTAACATAAGCAATCATCATGTACCACATTAAGAGGAAGAGAAGTGATGTCAATAGCCTCATTATGTTTACCATTGCAGTCAAAATGGGGAAATAGCATCCCATTAATGGATATTTAGGCCTATAGACAGGCATATAATGTTGTTTGACCGAAATGAGTCTGTTAGTCATCTTGCCTGCTAACTGCTTGAAAGTGATCGAACATCTTGCCTGCTGCTACAGTAAAGTGGCAGATACAGTTCTGAAGTGCTTTTGTGTTGTTCTATATTTCTAGAAGAGATGGAGCCACTGGTGGAAAGGGGGTGGTCAGAGATGTAAGTACCACCTCTTATCCAACTGCAAACCTTTCTTGTTCAGTTACCATTGTGGAAACAATATTGCATTTTACTACAGTGATGTAATTTTATTCCTCATGCTGCATGTATAAGTGGTGAAAATAAGTGATGGATCAAGCCAGACTCCAAGATATTTTGGGAACTCAGCAGTATATAGAAGACCACAATCAGGGCCACTGAAAGACTTAGAGTTTTGGGGCATTGAAAATCATTGCACTGGTTTTGCTAAGATTTACTTTGAATCCCTTTCTTTTATGTGAATAAAATGTTTGAGCCCGAGTGCCATTAGCAGAGTTACAAGATAGATGCATATTAACAATCAGCCTCTTGACTGTATTGTTGACATATAGTATGATAACACACCCCTACTTACCTACTTCTTACATCCACCCCTACCTATTTTACACACACATACCTCTTACACTTTTAAACACTTAAACACACACGCACATACCTAGCTCTCACTTGTATCTTTGTCCACAGTCCAAACGTCTTCTGAAATTCAAATTCTGCCCGGGAGCAGAAGATGAAGACGTAAAACCATCGATTTTCTGCGTCTGCGCGATGTATGACTGGATGGAAAGGTCATTCTTAAACATAGGTGCAGGAAGCTGTTAAAAGACTGGGGGGGGCAGACAGTGAGAGGGGCACGTAGTGATCTAAAAAGGGCAATTTTACAACTGTTTAGTACCACATCATAGGTTCACTTGGAGGACATTTTAAGCTTAGCCAATTCTCTTTTGGTGCTTAAATTAACATTTTCTGATTGGTCTTACCTATCCCATGGCTGATAACTGTACAATAGCCCTAGTGAGAATAACTATGATCATACCATAGATAATTTGAGGAGACCCATGTAAGGGATGCAGCATTTAGGAACTGCCTGTATCCATTAGTGGCATGAGGGGCAATCCTAGAGTACATTTTTTATTACCCATCCTTAGATCCAAGTTGCATTTGAATATGGATGGATGAGCTTTGTTTTATTTTTGTGGATAGCCTCTGTGATATATAACCATCTATCCACAACATTCAGTTTACATACCTGGACTGAGTAATTCTGATGCCATTTGACTTGCTGACATTCAGTAGGTCCATCTCCGTTAGGGCGCAGAATGCCTTGTATGCCAGACATGTCACCTCTAAGCACTCTGTAGGATACTGAGTATTGAGGTGGTCCATACAAGACATGTTGTTTAGGACTTGTATCCTTTTAGTAAGGTATCTCTGAAGGTATTCCAATTGTTTCATGGGGCTGGACAGATACATGCCAAAGTGGGCATTATACAAAATGACTGACCTAATCAGAGCTTTGTAAAGTGGGACAACAACATCTCTAGATCTAGTTACAATAAATTTGTTTACAAGCTGTGCAAGTCTTATGACTCTGCCCACATGTTGGTCAAAAGTTAGGTCACTCTACACACAAGTTCCCAAATGCCAAACAACTGGGTCAGTTCTCAGAGGGCATTGTCATGATTTTGACACTAGTTATTATTTGGGACAAACCTTCCTGCATGATGGTTGAGTCATTTAGGTATTCAATAACTGCTCCTAGCTTGCAGTCATCTCAAACTTAGCCGGCCAAAGCCCTTTAGTATTTCCTTTTACTACTGAGATGTATATGCCAAACAGAAAAAAAGTCTCAGCACCGAACCCTGGGGGACTCCATTGGTGACTGGTCTCTTCCCCTATTTTGACCACCTGCATCCTGTGAGCAAGTTGGCAATCCAGCTACTGATGTAAGTGTTTGCTCCTACATTATTCATCTTTTGTACTACACCTGAGTAGGGGATTGTGTCAAAAGGCTTGGTCAGGTCAAGGTAATGTGGTGTAAACTGTTTTACCTTCATCCGTTGCTTTAGCAACAAGGGTAAAGATTAAAATTTGCCCATGATTTTGAGCCTTTCGCACTTTCCTCCGGGCTGTTTTCAAACACATTTTTAGGGCTTTGCATGCATGTATGCATTCTTTGAGTCACCTTCCTGACTGTATTAAATGATATTCCTTGTATAATACACCACCTGCTTTTAGACTGCATTTTAAATTTGTAGTTTTGAACAGTCTTCTAGTAAGCAATCAAACAAAATGTATGAACCAATAATGACAAAACTACCCATTTCAGAAAATTTCAACCGTAAAAGGCCACTGAAACTTCTGACATATCACTAAATATGGAAAATGTCTGCAGAAGTCAGCCATCTAAATAATTTACATTAAAGGGATCTCTAACTAATGAAGAAGTTGCTACCAGGAAATGACTTTTTATTTCATTGTTTCATCTACAAATAAAGTGGCTCTTGCCCTTGAAGAATAAATTGCCTATGTTATTAAAAATGGTAAGCTAGTAATATTGCAATAGGGAATGGATGGCAAACTGATAACAGGTTCATAGTTACTAGGTAACTCCTTCAAAGGAGGACATTCACAGGACTGCAGCATCCACTCCCTTTAAAGTACAACACAGTACAGTATCAGCGATCCATCTGCATACTATGGGAGTAGAACCCACAGCCTTCTGCATTAAAAGCAAGGCTACTACCTGTTGTGCTACTAACAATGCAAACAGGTTTGGAGTAAGCAGTACTAAACTTCTCTTTCCCTGAAGCTCTCAGCTCCTTGTAAGTTTTTTTTAACATTTGTTTACCAGGAAAAGTCCAACTTGAAGCAAAGCCAATTTTCAGCAGAGTCCCAGGCAGAATCCAGATACATGCCTTTGTAACATGGGAGGAAACCAGAGCAATCAAACGAAACCCACACAAGCATAGGGAGGACATAGACTTCCCACAAACAGCACCCCAGCCAAGAATTAAACCAGAGAACCTCTTGCAGTGAGACAGCAACACTACCACTGCACCAGTGCACCATACACTTGACACAACTAAATCTCTCGATTTCACAGCAGAAGAAATCTGGAAAAAGCCTAAATTTATTTTGGGGGGGGGGGCAAAGGGCCAAAACCAGGGACACATTTTAAATATTGCTTGTATAATCTTAGAAAGTTGCTGAAATAGTGCTTTGTGTTACCATGTGTTTCCAAAAAAAGATAGAAAGACTGAAGCTTAAAGCGCTATCATTATTTAGTGAATTCTGTTCTCCATGATTAATCTAGATGGCTAAGAGTTATGGGTTCATCTCCCTGAATCAGATGTGGTGGTGTGGTTAGAGAAGGCAGGCTCTTATACATAAGGCTCAGGGATTGAGCCTATGTAATCCTGTCCACCAGGGAATAAGTACATGGGGCATTATACACAGTTTCAGAAAAAAATGTACACACCCAAGCATAAAAACTTTTTTTTTGTAAATATTATGACATCTTACTAATTTTCAACTGATGTTCTGCCATTTACAAAGATTGCCCACTGTGGATTAGCCTGGGTATGGGTTTCTCTAACACCAGTTATACTATCTTAGCCAATATTCTGAAGTCTATATTTAAGGCAGAGGTTAATGTAAATGGAGCCCAGCAGTTTCACCATAAAATGTAAATGGACCGCAGCAGAGACACACACAGCTGTTATAGCATAAATTGTAATCAGAGCCCAGCAGTTTCAGAATAAATAAAATAAAAGGGGGGCAATAACATCTCTAGATCTAGTCACAATTTGTTTATAAGCTGTGCATTATAGAAAGACTTTCTTATGACTCTGGGTTCATGGTCAAAAGTTAGGTCACTGTAAACACAACTACTACTGTTTTAGAAGCAGGTTTGACTACTTATACTCACAGAATATATGGTACCTAGACCATCCCATGCTATCACCAGCAGCTTAAACAGGGAACGGAACAAGCCCAGCAGCTTAAACAGTGAATGGAGCAAGCCCAGCAGCTTAAACAGTGAGCAAACGGAGCAAGCCCAGCAGCAGTTCCATAACATAAATACATGGCAGTGCTTACAGTGCGACTCTGGCAGCAAGTTTCATAAATAAATGGCTGTCCTTGATGGTATACTTTTGATAACATCTGCATTAACAGTTTTCTACAAATGTGAAAGATTGTATTTTCTTTAACGCATTCCCATACATGTAGACAGATACTTCTTGCTGCACAGTGGTAAGTCTAGGCACTAAACCAAAGGGTAAAAATGTCACACAGAAATTATTCACTAAACACAGCAAGAGACAGAGCTAAGCTAGAGTTTTCACTACCTGATAAAATTCTTGTAATGTAGGCCCTTAAAATATAAGCAAATGACCCCCATAAGGACCTGACGTGTTTCAGCAACACAGCTTCCGAATGCCCATGACTTTTTCCTTTTTCAAAGGGTTAAAAGATACTTCAAGTATATACATGCAATGTACTCTAGAGCTTAAATTGTCCCTACACAAAATAGCCACAGTTGAAAGGTTTAAAAATATTTAATAAATAATAAAAACACAAGACAAATCTCCTCAGTTCAACACAGTGCTAGTCAAGAGTTGACATCATAGGAAAATGCTTAAAATAATACTGTAGAATAGTCTGACATAAATATAGAAAACAACTAGTCTAATCTTACTATTTCCTATCTATTTCTAAGAGAAACGATGTTCTAAATAACTTGCATACATACAGAGCAAAGCAAAGGCAAAGAGCTGGTGAGTTGATGTGTTCAAGTTAAGACAAAATCCAAAATGCTCTGATTCTCTCTCTCTCTGAGAAAGTCTTAAATTGATGATACATCACTGCTGACTCATTTTAGATTACATGATTCTTAACAGTTCTGTTTTAACTTCCCAGGCTAACTGAAACTCAAAATTTGAATTTCTTTTTGTAAGGTGCACCTGCAGGAAGCCACAGCAATAAGAGACAATATATATGGAAAATCTAGCAATTAACTCTGGTCTCAAAACAATATAAAGAATTTTCTGGTCCAAACATCACGGCTCCAAGTTTGAGATCAAACAGTCATACAATGCTTGACTTATCAGCTTTCTTCCAGCAGAGTGCACTGTGGTTACATTTTTGAAGCTCAGTACAACATATAGTTTAATCATAACATATAGTTCTTTTTTACATTTGTAAAACCAGCCTGTGGATTATATTAATATTTACAAATCACATAAAATTATTTACAAGATTCTATCTGGCTGAGCTGGCAGCCTTTCAGTTTTTCACACCATATTTAATGATTTTTCAAAAGGCAGCTATGGAGCCCTGAAAAATCACATTACATCAATCAACTATGAATTTATACTAGACTCTCTTCATAACCCATTGGTGAGTCATTCATGGCCTTCTACAACATTTTAAATAACTGCATTAATAAATTCATCTCCATGAGGCACACACACAGTAAAAAATTATACAATAAGCCTAAACAGTGGAGCAACAAAATCAACAAATGATTAAACCAAATAAAACAGCATGAAAACCTTCAAACTTTATTTAACACAATGCATCAACATTAAGGTAAACTATTTCCACAAAGAACTCACAAAAACAATTAAAGAAGCAGAGTTTAATCTGAGGTAAAATTTCCCAAACAGGCCGGCTACAATAACAAACCCATCTGCAACCACATGCAAATAATAATAATAATAAATAAGGAGCAGAAACAAAATAGTATTTCCATAATGGAGCCAACAGATATAGCCAACACTCTAGCTTATATGCTTGGAGCAAATTTCACTCCACTGTGGGGAACCCCATTCACTCTTCTTCCCTGCAACAAGATCTCAAGCAAGATCTGGCAGATGGTACAAAGGGTTAAGGTAACAATCTGTTAATGAGCTACTACCTTTGGTACAGGGTTTGAGTCTTTCAGCCTTCATTTGTTTATTGCGTGATCTTAAGTGAATTACTTAAGCAGACAAGTGCTTTGTGGTAACTGGGAATTTGGGATGGTCTCGTGGACTGCATGTCCCGTAACTACTAATAGACTTATAAGTTACTTCCAGTATGGTTACCTATGCCCTCAGTAAGGTAAGAAACACTAGCTCATGGGACTAGATGAGATACTAGAACTCCTTATTTGTGCAATCAAATATAACCCTCTGTATCCCTTGCTCAGTAAAACCTTTTGCATGTAATACTCCACTGGTGCAATAAACACAAGAAGCTATTCAACTTTAGAAAAAGAATATTGAAAACTAGCTATATCCCTCATGTCTGGAAGCAGACTATTATGATCTCAATCCACAATGAACATCCCCCTACAGACTCTGATTATTACTGACTAATCAGTTCACACGTTTGTTTTGCAAGGTGTTGGAAAGAACCATCCTGTAACGTATACAGACAGGTACAAGAAACCTCAATCTCCATGACCTGTGCCAGGACAGGATTGTAGATACAATAAGGCAGTAAAAACTGCAAGAAAAATTCAACCAAACTGGAATTTCACGCTCCTAACTCCTTACCTTACTGTGGGCGACACTCTGGCAGCAATGATGAGATTCCCTTCCTGCGCATATTTGCGTTTAAAATTCATGCGACTCACTGTTGGGTCCTAAAACAGGTCTTTGCTGCTGAAAAGGGCTATTGTTCTGGGCAGCACCTATGCACAGAAGACGAAAACAGGTCCCAAACACCTGTTGTGTCTGTGCGACTGGATGAGATGCAAAGGGCGTTCTTAAAGAGGAACGCCCTTTAAAAAAAAAAAACTTTTTTTTTAAAATTAAAATAAAATCAGCCTGTTCCAGGGGGGTGCAAGTGCACCCCCTTGCACCTGCCTATGGGCGCCCTTGGCCTCAGGCCTGTAGAACACTGCTGTTGATCAATACTTACAGGTTAAATTAGAATGCAAAATTACGAGCCTTTAAGAAGTAAAACATGAAATTACACTCCTATAATTTACAAATTAATAACAGATAAATGTTAGAAACAATGAACAAGTCAAAACATACAGTAAGGAATCATCAAGGATCTTTGTGATGTTTGTTTAGCACTTTTGTGTTTATTAAAACCAGACTTTTTCAGGAAAAAAAGATAATATTTTAAACCATAATTAAATACTACTAACCCTCACCCATTTATTTACAACTAATATGACTTCTTTCTTTTAGTGTACAACAATCACTTGATATTTAAAGAATTATTCAAAGTCTGAATGGACATTGACATTAAACCTTATTTGCCAAACTAATCATATTCCAAAAATGTATTAATTCCCATCCAGTTATGATTTCTTGTACAGCTTCTATTACTCAAAACATGCATTCCTTGTATATTTTATAGTTCACTGTAGGTTTATTAAATGTATTTGTCAAAACTTTATTTCTAATATACAAATATTCAGAAATTCTTCTGGACAGTGTTCTGATTTTGTTCAATATAGAAAACACTGCATGAAGTGGAAGTAGTTAAATAAAGCAAGCACAGTAACAAAAAACAAAGTCAGCCAGATGGGTTCAACATTCTTCAATAAAAATAAAAATATATGAAAACGACAAGCGATTTTGCAACAAATGTTGCTTCTTCAGCTCTACCTTACATATCAGATATACAGTATACATAACATCTAATTAGCACTCCCAGGTGAACACAATCAATGTTACAAACCTCTAAACCTCAGTGATAGTCTTAAAGGAATAGTCTCATTTAAACCTATTCCTCTATTAGCTGCCAGCATAAAAATCCATTTCACTTCAAGGCATTCAGTTCAAGTCCTAATGTCACCCCCTCTATTCATATTAGTATTTCTCTCTACCACAACAAACTTAAAGCTGTGCATCTGACCTTCTTTTGGAAAATGCTTAGCTAGTGCACTCCTACTGTCCTCCTTACTAATAGCATAGACATGCTCCTTAACACGATCTCTTAAACATCCATCCGTCTTTCCAACATAGCAGGAGCAACATACATCACAGACATCTAAGTATACTAGATTACTTGTACCACAGTTCGCATAAACACTAAACTCAAAAATCTGTCCACTAAGGGGTGCACAAAAGAATTATACATGTTATTATAATCACAAACCTTACAAGCCTGACAAGGATATGTGCCTTTTTGTCTAACACCTGTCAGCCTCAAATCATCCCTAACCAGAGGTTTATAACATAACATCCTTCTTAAGAACGGATTATTCTTAAAAACAAAATGAGGCTCACTATCAAAAATTCCTCTATATTTACAATCTGAGGTTAAAACTCTCCAATGTTTCATAATAATATTACAAAAAGAACCAACATTACTACAATATATGAGACATTCAGAGATTTTTACATTCACTCTTCTCACCAGCACAATTCACATCAATCGTATCAAAATATGGTCTAGCGCTATCATGCCACCAAATATTACATAATTTTGAATCCACACAATATCAGATTCCAATTGCCCTCGCTGTCGAAGCTCAATAGAAAGTGTGTTGAATGAAGAATACATATCACTGTCTCTAGTATGTAGCCCTGCATGTCTAAAAAATTGCCTCTTCATAGCATTCATCTTTACCCTCTTTGGGTGCGTGCTCCGAGCATGTAACTTGTTGATAAACTTACACGGTTTGTTATACAAGGCCGTATCCAATCTATCCAAGTTCCAGAAAACCCGGACATCCAGAAAATCTATAGACAAAGGACAGTGGTGAAAAGTAAACTTAAGAAAACCAGTCGTATTATGTAAATAAGCAACAAACTTGTACAAAGTATCTATTGTCCCAGCCCACACAAAAAACATCTACAAACCAAGCATAACACAAGATCAAATCTAGAAAAGGATTACAGTAGTCAAACACATATGAGGCTTCCCAATGGGCAAACACCATATTCACGTAGTTATTAGCATATATTGTGCCCATCGCTACCCCTACTTTTGGAAGAAAATATCAGTAAACATAAAAACATTATTGGATAAAATTAAATCCAACAAAAAAAACAAATCAAGTGAATTTTGTCAGCTGAATAATCAGAGCGTCTAGTCAGAAACTAACATAGTCTATCCCGATATCATTAGGGACCATAGTGAAGCAACATCCATGCTCACCAAAAAATACTCAACATTACTATTAGACCAGATCGCTAACCGCTTCTAAAAAAATGCTTGGCGTCTCTTAAAATTGAATCCACACCATCAATAACTGGCCAAAGCTGTTTCTCCACATATACTGACAAAGGTTCTGTTATCCACCCACTCCCAGAAACAACAGGTAGCATAGGTGGGTTATACAGATTCCTTATGTACCTTAGGGAGTCCATAGATGACTGGAATCAAAG